>NC_133202.1:49141808-49161808 GCF_958299795.1 Porites lutea | reverse complement strand
ACTCCAGTCAATCAGTGGGGTGATTACGACCAACTTTTAATATTGAAAATTAAAAAAAAAAAAAAACAATGACGACATCTAATCGAGGTAAAACAGCTGTTTCGAGAAAAGTTGTCGGGAGAACGCTTTCAAGTGCACGCGTCAACCCCTTATGGTATTGTGGGTAGTGTTTTTAAGTTCGTGGTTCCCAGCTTGTTTCAGTATTTTATTGAAAGCTTAGAAAATAGTGTATGTGAATACCTTTGCCAGACAGTGAAAAACAAGAAATTAGGTTCGAAAGCCACAGTGTCAAGAAGTTATCTCATTTTGAAACTGTTATTAATTTGAAGCAATGTACATCTGATGTTGTTAAGTGATAAGGAATCTTCTTCCCAAAGAGCGAGTTCAGTTGCTTCATCCTAAAGAAAACTTTCAGTAACTTTATTCCAAGCGCTGCTTCTACACTTACTCTTCAGTGGCAGATCCAGACCTTCAGATAAGGGGAAGCGGAGAGGGTGGGAAGCAAGGTGGCGGTCATCCAGACCCTGAGATAAGGGGGAAAGGGAGCCCTTCAGGCCTCAGTTGTTTGGTCTAAAAATAAAGGGGGGACAGATTCAGTGTTCAAGCCATACCAGATAGCACTTACGCCTGCACGAAAACCACACCGGACAGGGCTTCTGTTCACACATAAGAACGGTGATGTCGTCGGCGCGATTTAAGTAACAGAGCGAAGCCTTGCCATTTGGTTCAATCACTCCCTGTCACGTGCATGTACATGAGCTCATTTTAACACAAATTTTTGTTAAGCCCGGGGTTAATGAGTATGAATTGCTGTGCCACTGACATGTTATTACCTTAAGCCGCCCGCCCATCGCTTATTGCTCATCGCTTTAGTTCCAAAGAGTGTAATAATGATTTGAAGCCAAAAAAGAACCCTTTCTGGTCTTTTTCGCAATGAATCGAAAATGGTAATTCTCCTATTTTTTGTCTTTCTTATTATTAAGGGCTACTCTTTACATTACTCTTTTCATTATATAATTACTATTGCGTGATTAACGATAGTTTTCTAAACACACACACACAAAACAAACAAACAAGAAACATATGGGTTAACCAACTGCTAATATAATTCGAAACGTGTAACTTACACAGAAAGGATAGAACAGAGGTTTTTTTACCATATTCAATACCATTTTAATAGATTGGTAGAGTGTCAATCTTTTAACTGCGCTCATCTAAACGAGCTGATTGCAATCAAAGTAAACAAATGGGACCCCTGCAACGTATCTACTTAAACTAGAAGGCTCTCCGCGACAAATTTAGTGTTCAAGCCAGCGCCGATGGCGCCAGAAAATTGAAAGCATCTCCCGCCATTCTCCCTCTGCTAGAACTTTAGCTCGCGAGATTTTACGTCACCAAAGAAGCCAGTAGGATCTGCACAGAAAGCCCCACACGTATTTCTTTGATACTCACATGAATTTATTCAAAATAAATTTCATAACGATATAACAACATGTAGAGTCCTAGATTGGTAGAGTGTCAATCTTTTAACTACGCTCATCTAAACGAGCTGATTGATGTTCATAATATATATAGATTTAGCCACGGCTAAAAGCGAAGCTCTCGATAATATTTATAGTTAGTTCAAACAAAGTATAAAATCGTGTAATGCTAAGCGGCGAAGGCAACGCTGAAGAAAAGTGAAAAACAATAATAGGTCTAATTAGCAAAAGAAAGCAACTTTGCACGTGCACCTCACTTATTTTGTACATTTCTTTGCCGTTGTTTTGCATGAGACAACGTGAAACTTCCAGAAACTTCTTGAATAGTTGCACGTTTTATGGAGGAAATGTCGTACGTGTTCTCGTTCGCTTTTTTTTTTATTGCCGCTCATTTTCATCTTGCATTGGTGGCCGCTAGCTTTTCTTATTTTGTCACCGCCGCTACAAAATTTTGATCTTGTTCTTCCAACAACAACAAAAAATAATGTCTCCTTCATTTTACCTCTCTCGCCCTTTTTCTCGTTGAGCCTCGCTGGCCTGCAGCCTGACTTTCTTTTTTTCTCTGTCTTTCTCCTGCTCTACATTCCAAATTTGTAGACATGCTGGACAATGAATCTAAGCTGAATACTTTAGACAACACGGATACAGAAACAATTTCCGCTTTCCATTTTCTTCTTTATTGACTCTGTCTCTACTTTACAAGACGCCGGTAGTTATGCGATTTCCCGCCAAAATAACCTCGAGTTGCATTTGGGTTGCCATACCTGTTGATTGAGTTATTTTACATTGGTATGCCTTTGGTGTGGACGGACGGTCGCTCGGGCGGTCGTTGTACGGTCACGTGATTACCAACTTTTCTCGGAAGGGTAGATTACTTCATTTTCTTACCCATGGTGCTCGGCTGGCGCACTCCGCGCGGGAGAGCTCCGCTATTATCGAGGTCCTTGCCGGGTGTGTAGTTTTTCGTGGCTCGAGTTGGTGAGAAGATTTCATGACTCATGGAGTGAAAAGTATTACAGAATGTTTTTAGTGACTTATATCATTCACACCTTTACAAAGAGAAGTAAAATGTAAGTGATTGAAAAAGTTTAATATTTTCAGTGTTTTTCTTTCTTTTTTTTATTTATTTTGTTTTGACATCAAAGAAAATGACAAAAGGCAGCTGTAAATTAAACCTCCCAAGTGGAAGTGCTCAAAGAATTTTCAAAGACAAAAGGAAATAAATTTATATGCGTTTGAACTCTAGACAACAGAAATTTTCCCTTTGTCATAGTTAGAAATCTTTAACAATAATCCCCTCAAGAGCTAAGCATCATAACCTTCCAGAAAGTTCAAGTCTGCATAATACGGAAAATGATTGTACAAATAATTGAACATCTTCTACTTAGCACGAGCAATATAACTACAGAAACAAGAAACTACCAACGCTTATTACCATATTTAATACCATTGGTCTAGACAATCGGCAGTGGCAGTAATGTCACAAACTTCGAAGACTTCAACCTGGAACTCAGGGGCTAATCTGCTAATTAAGGCAATTTTTATCGACGCGCTGTCCCAAAGTTTTTCTGCTTTGAGTACACGGTCCGTATGAAATTGTCTTGATAAAGAGGTATTACAACAGACTGTTTCTAGTGATTATCCCACCTTAACAGAGAACAGTGTGTAAGTTCATGACATTTTTTTCTTTTTCCAGGCTTTTTGCCATAAAATAAAGCTGTAAATTTATCTTCGCAAGAGGTAGTTTTCTCACGGAGAGAATAACTAAGAGCCCTCTCAGTATACACATAATCCTTGGGGTATGGTTTAGTCGTTTAAAGGTAAGTTATGGGCTCATATTTGATCATGTCTAGATTGAGGAATCATGTGCAGTCCTATTAAAGAAAGTAAAACATCGATTAAGTACAGTCTATGAAGGT
Source organism: Porites lutea (assembly GCF_958299795.1). Taxonomy (NCBI): domain Eukaryota; kingdom Metazoa; phylum Cnidaria; class Anthozoa; order Scleractinia; family Poritidae; genus Porites; species Porites lutea. Next base: position 49,158,408 of record NC_133202.1, on the reverse strand, counting down.
CTATATATATGTAGTAGCTTTAAAACATCGCTTTAACTTTAGTCATTATGGTACAGGTGCACCTAGCGGGTTTGTATTTAAAAACTATACACTAAGGGCGTCCTCATGAATCACTTTCACAGTAGAGTATATCATTAATACCAACATATCCCCTACGCTTCAAGGGGGCAGAGCATTTGAAATCTTTGCTTTTATGTTGTTCACGCTGTCGTCTTCTTCTGTTTTTTAACCCTCGGACTTACAATTTCTTAAAAACAGTAAAAAGATCGAAACATGGCTTCAGAGCTTTGATTGATCGGAGCTTGGACTCTTTCTCAGAAGAGTATCATCAATACCAACATATCCTACGCTTCGAGAGGGTAGATACCTTGGAATCTTAATTTGCTTTTCTGTTGTCACTGTGTTGCTATTGTTGTTAGTTTTATTTTAATTTGTTTCGTACTTAGTTCCGTTTTCTTTTATTACTCCAGATTCTATTCAAAAAGCAAGAAAATAATACAACAACAAGAACCGCAACAAATTGAACTCAACGATGTCGACTAATGCGACAAAAAACATCTGGTTTGGAGTGTGGCTTACTGAGTTTCTTCTGATGTTTATAATCAACGCCTTCACTCTCATTATCTTTGCAAGAACTCTCCAGCTACGCAAGCGCGGTACGTACCTGATAATAAACCTGACTGTAGCTGATCTACTGATAGCAGCCGTTTCAGGACCTGAAGCCCTTTGGGTTCTTGAAACAGAGAAACGGACCGGGACATGGACTCAGAGCTTTACATTTAATAATCTCTGACATGTGTTGGATAGCTTCACTGGGTAACCTAGTTTTAATTTCTTTAGAACGATTACACGTAACACTATACCCATTTAGGCATTATTGTTTAGTTGGAAAACGCATTTACTATAAGATTATCATTTTTAGTTGGCTGGGAGCTTTGACTCTAGCATGTGTTCAACACATCATTCGCATGAATGATTCGGCCCTCGCAGATCGATACCCCTGGATAATTTATGTTGTTCTTACCCTTGCAGTGCTAACAACATCTTACGTTATAATAATTTCAAAATTTATTAGAAGACCTCATGTCCAGCAGTTAGGGTCAGTTATGTCAGCAGAAAGAAAACTTTCAGTAACTTTATTCATAGTTAGTGCTGCCTCTATACTTACTCTTCTTCTCTGGGTAATAATTATTTGTATCTCGATAAGTTCAGACCGTTACTTATGGAGTAAGTTCACACCTATGAAGATAGCATCAACATTTTATCACCTTAATTCTATCTTTAATCCAGTGATCTACGCAATTAGATTGCCAGAATTCAGGAGACCTTTGAAGGAGGTTTTCTGCAAAAACACTTCGTATCCAGTAAGGCGGGACCAACCTATTGAACTTCCAGCAATGTAGACATGGACTGTATGGGCAGTTTTGTGGATTAATCAATTATATGTAAATATTAAGCATCCATCGAATATCGGCTATTAAGATCCCTCAAATGTAGACAATAGCTTTGTTTAAAAATGAAGATTGTATTCCACCAAAGGAAATTTGCATTAAACGCTAATAAATCGACAGGGTATTTTTGGTCAACATTCATCACTCACTTGTCAACAGTCAGCTGATCTGACCCAACAGATCATGATACAAACACAGTCTAAAGGCTCCCCCACCTTTTTTCTCCCCGGAGCTACGTTTGGCTTGCTTCTTTGCTCACCGATTTTGTTTTTTCTCTCCGGTTAAAAGGGGAGCCTGTTCGCTGGCTACAACCTACCCAGGGAATAAATTAAAGGCTTTGTCCACTAAAATGAATCAGAAGGGGTAATTACGACCAACTTTTTTAAAAACCCTGACGACATCCGAACAATGTAAAAAAGCTACTCGAGAAAGGTTAACCCCTTCTGGTATTGTGGGTAGTGTTTTTAAATTCCTGGTTCCCAGCTTACTTTAGCATTTCAGGAAAAGCTTAGAAAAGGGTGTATGTACTTAACCTTGCGAGTGTGGATAGCAAAAAATTAAGTTCGAAAGCCACAGTGTCAAGAACTTACCTCATTTTGATAGTGTTATTGATTTGAAGCAATATATCTGATGTTGTTATGTGAAAACAAAAAAGTGATAATATAGAGAAAAAAGGGAAACTCCTTCCCAGAGAGTGAGCTCAGCTGCTTCAGCCAAAAGAAAGCTGATTAATTTACTCTATTCAAAGCGCTGCTTCTTCACTTACTCTTTTTCCTTAGCCTAGTTTTTATATGTCGGGAAAATACCAGACAATCAGGGATTTTACTGTTTCCCGACTGTCCCAGATTTTGCCGACTAATGAAAACTAGAATAATAACATAATAATAATAACATAATTTATATAGCGCTAACTCCACTAATTGACCAAAGCGCTTTACAATTCATAACATTAAAATAATTAAAAAGATCCCACTGGTAATAAAATATGAATAAATTAAAAACCTATTTGCAGTCTTATTTATAAAAATATCACAATAAATCCTGTTCGAAATTATCAAAAAGTTAAACATTATATGCTTTTTTAAAAAGATCGGTCTTTAAGTGTTTCTTGAATAAATTAATTGTATCTAAACTTCTAAGATCTAATGGCAGCTCGGTCCAGAGTTTAGGTGCAGCAACGGAAAAGGCCCTGTCTCCGTATGTTTTAAGTCTTGACTTCAGAACTGCCAGAAGTTTTTGATCAGTAGAGCGTAGCGTACGTGAATATGTACGATAACTAAGTAATTCCGCGATATATAATGGTAATTGTAGATATTCTCGATCGTCTGGGATGGAGGGGGACAAATCTGGAGAATCGAGAGCGTTCCCATTTTCCTGAAGCGTCCCAGATTTCTGCGATAGTCGGCGATCATTCTCGACAAATGAAACTCACATTTTTCCATCTGGGACGTCGGCGATGGATTTCGCACATTACCAATCTCCTATTTGCTGGGCTCCAGTCCCCCTATCGTAAATAAACACAAATAAACACGGTGTTTCTCGAAAATTCGAGTCATTGCTATCTCGAATCTCTTGCCCAAGAAGGAAGAAGAATGATATGGTATTTTTAGTTGGCCTCTCCTTTTTCAGAATGGAAAACCCTGCATTGACGAGAGCAAAAACATAGATGTATTGAGAACGACGCAGCATAAGCTCGTGTGCATCAATGTTGCTGTATAAATGCTGTTACATTTTTGTTCAAGACTCAATTTTTTGCACACTTTCCATTTCCCGCCAAGTTCATAATAGGGAGAATCTGGAACAGTCTTCTGGCGATTATCCGGTATATAGGCAGAATCTGGGATGGTCGAGAAAAAGTAAAATCCCCGATCGTCTATTGAGAACGACGCAGCACGAGCTCGTGTGCATCAATGTTGCTGTATAAATGCTGTTAAATTTTTGTTCAAGACTCAATTTTTTGCACACTTTCCATTTCCCGCCAAGTTCATAATAGGGAGAATCTGGGACAGTCTTCTGGCGATTATCCGGTATATGGGCAAAATCTGGGATGGTCGAGAAAAAGAAAAGTCCCCGATCGTCTGGGAATTTTCCGACATACGAAAAAACAGTCTTTACTTCAGTGAGTTCACTTCACTCATCGCGGAGCAATAGACCTTTCCTCGGATTATTATTATTATCATTTTTTATTTTATTTTATTTTTTTTATCTTATGGCATGGATAAATTAGGAAAAATCCCTCAACTCCGCTGAAAAGAATGCTTTTAAATTAATAAAATTGTTAAGTTTGAAAGTGATTTGTTGAAAACGTACGAAGATAGAGCTCCCCAAAGTCGGGTGGGCCCCACCATACAATCGTCTGAACTTTAGCAACTTTGCGGAGATATTAATATCTTCGCTCGCTTAGAACGTATCACTTTCAAACTTAGCAATTTTACACTGTGTTAAGGCGTTCTTTTTATTGGTGCCGACGTATTTTCCCTAACTGCTCCGTGTCAAAAGTTGAAAAAACCGCGGAAGGGTCATTGGCATAAAGTGATTACATTGAGAAACGTGGCCAGTTATTTTTTCCTTTTAAGCCCTAGCTGTAAAAGTCCTAAAGGAGCAAGCAAGCTGACCATGAATGAAGGCGGAATCACTGTGAATAAAATGTAAAACAGAAAGAGGCAACGTGAACAGGGAGAGAATAGTACACCTACAACTCACAAAGGTGCCAAAGTACCAAAGCTAAATGTAAGTTTTTGTGTACCTATACCCCCACACTTTGTGCGATACAGTCAATCAGGTAGTCTTCTCCGGCCCAAGCGGCTGCGAAAGGAGACTATCAAAATTAAACAGACGGCCTGGAATCCATTTTTAATACATATCTATATGTTTCGGCGGTGGCGGCGTGCCCGAAGATAGTTAATGTTTACGACTCAGATATTGACTTTCTTTAAGTTAATTAACCCCTTATGCTTATGTATTTATTTAACGTGGCCGTGATGAGTGGTATGAGATAAATTAGTTAGTTAACGTCTTCTTGCGATATACCGTGAATATCCCACTCATTGCTGCTTGATTTATTTTTGCATAGGCATTAGTCAATCGTTGGGTAATTAAAAGTATTATTTATTTATTTTATTTTATTATTTTGCCACACAGAATAAATTACAAGTAGAATAGAAAAGATAATGAATAGTTAATTAATATACTAAATTTAAAATGAGCATACAACTTGGACGGAGTGACTGTGGCGGGGAAATCTCTGAGAAGCAAAGCTTATGAGGAATAGAGATTTAAATACTAGGCGGCATTTAAAAATAAAGAAAAAAGACGTGTATTTTAAGTATGTAAGTGTGCTTAGAGAAAAATATAGATATGAGGTGTTAAGGTATTTAGGTTGTATCTTGTCTGACCCTTAAAAATGGCTTGATCACACGCTTGAATATATTAAAAGTCGGGACGTTTTTGATGTTGCTCGGTAATGAGCAACAATCAAAAGTAAGCTACTAACAGTACTAAAAGATTGCAGTCGCCTTTTCATGTGCGTTATTTTGATCGTTATTATTATTAATATTATTATTATTATTATTATTATTATTATTACTTATATTAGTAGTAGTAGTAGTAGTAGTAGTAGTAGTAGTAGTAGTAGTAGTAGTAGTAGTAGTAGTAGTAGTAGTAGTAGTAGTAGTAGTAGTAGTAGTAGTAGTAGTAGTAGTAGTAGTATTAGTATTATTATTTCTAATTCGCACAGGTGTCCATTGTTCTGGAAACAACAATATGGTGGACGTTCCAAGAAATGCAGACTTACAAAGTTCTGACCCTATTTGAAATTTCAGCTTTCTTTAAGTGACCCCTTAAGTTCTTCGGCATCATTCCTAGTGCTCCCACAACGACTGATATTACTTTTGTCTTCGCCCTCCAAAGTCTAGACATTCCCCTTCTCTCTCCTTGCCTTCAACGCTGCTGTCTCTAGGTACCGCAATGTCTATGATGAGGACTTTGTTGTCAGTTCTTAACATGGTCAGTTATGTCAGGCCTACGGTGATCTATCTCACGTTCGGTTATTATTATTATTATTATTATTATTATTATTATTCTCATTATTATTATCATTACTATTTTGTTTTGTTTTTTGCCCTTTGTCATTTTGCATCACACACAGACTGCTGCCTCGCGACCACTCCACTGCCCAGCCAAAGATAACCAAGACTCTTCTTCTATTCCTGATGCAAAACGCAAGCACATTACTCATGTTAAAGCATTGAAATCCAACGCAGCGGCAAACAGTAACCAGCAAGGTTAGGTTTATATGTCTAAAGAGTTGTCCACACGAACTGAGCCGTGTCGTCTAATGTCTCACTTTAGTCATCTACATAGAGTTTAGTTAAGTGAGCAGTGGCGTAGTTGCCTTTAAGCCTTTAAGAATGAGCTTAACAAGAATTTGGGTCAAAATTGCGCGATAAAAGGACGTGAAACTGCAATTCAATGTCTGTTGCCACGATTGGCATGCAAATCTGGCACATGCTTCACTAGGAAAATCTGTCAGTGAACGCCATATTGGTTTTCAAGTAGATTCATTGTAGGGATCCCCTTTGATAGCTCAAATCATTTAGGTGAGAAAACTCGTTTTGTTGCGGTGGCTACCACTTTGAAATATCAATAAAGAAGCCTAGTGGCTCCTATAAAAAAAATTAATTTCACGCCCTTGTTAACTTCGAAAAAACCAATCCATTTAATGAATCTTCACTTAACTTTACTTTACGAAAGGTTGTGCTGTAATAGATATATTGTTTATAGGGCAGTGTTTACTTAGAATGCTTTTATTATATGTCCTGCCCCCCCCCCCCCCCCCCCCCCGCGCCCCCTTCTCAATGACGTCTAGACAAGACAAGGCAATGCTTTATTTGGAATCTTATACAGTGCCATGTCGCACCAATTTGTGCCCGGGCGTTTTTATATTATTATTATTTTTTTTTAATACGATAATGTACAAGAAAAAAAGGTAATTAATATTAATAAAAAAAGACTGATATATCTATATTATAACTGTCGAATATCCTTCGCAAAGAATATTGCTACTAATATTATATTTAGTGACCAGTGTATTGATTAATTTTCCCTAGTGTCCATGGAGGGTAACACAGGTTTTATTTTTTCGCCCATGAATACTTATGTCACATATTAAAGATATAGACAGAAAGAGTAATAGCTCATTTATTAGATTTAGAAGATGGACTTCTCCGACTACTGATCTGATGTAGTTTGAAGTACTGAAATGCTGAGTTTCGATTGTCTCGAGTATGTTTACATCATTTTCATTCAGCAAATGGCGCGATACAAAAACTCGCATAAATAAAGGTTACACAAGTAGAAAGACTCACTAATCAGTTCGAACAAACATTGAAACTTTTCAAGTGCGAAGAGAAAGTAAATTACCTGCATGATTTCTGCGTATAAACAGCTAAGCTTATTTAAACATGAGCTTAGCTAGATAAAAAATGTAGTCACAACAGTGGATTAAAAGCGTAAATCTGAGCAGAAATTAGACACAACTTACATATTCGCTTCCCCCACACTTAAAGCAGGTGAATTGAAAACTTTTCTACGAAAAGACGAGATTCTTAAATTACCGAGACGGCAAAATACGAGCAAACTGTTCTCCGTAGTCGCGACTACGCGAAACAGCCCAACAACCCACCGTAGCCGCAGGACTAAGAATGAACAGTCACGTGGTTTTGATCATGCGCAGTAGCATATTTATCCGTAGCCGTAGTCGCCATATCTTAAACTACCTATTAAATAGGAGCGACGAGTGAAATCCACTGAGAGAAAGTTAACGTTCTGGAGTGAGGATTGGGATTGCGTTTACCAAACCCTTTCGGCCAACCGCTCCGGCACAGTGTTAAGTGATCATTATACGTTTCTGTCTGGGAAACTGTCCACCTACCCCTCCCCTAAGCCAACATTTTTCTCCAACTGAGAAGTAAGTGTTAATGTTGGCTTAGGGAAGGGGTAGGTGGGTAGTTTCCTAGAAACGTATAATGTTCACGAACGGATCCAAAGACTTGAAGTTCTGCGCCGTTGCTGTGCATGCTATACCGGATAGGTTTTCTTATTCATGGTGTACACATAGCCTTACGAGTTTCAACTGCATCTGACAGTTTTATTTTGCTCTTATATAGCATTCTTCAGTGTTCCGATGAAAGCATTGTTTTAACAAGGCAGCCTCTACAAGATGATGAACTATTCGAAGTTCGATTGGACAGTATAGCTGGCAGGTGGTCAGGCAGTTTGGTTTTTGGTGCCACGACTGTCAATGCGGAGAATTTCCAGTTTCCTAGATTAATAACGTCCTGCTCAACAGGAACAACGTTTCTCCTTAGCTCCAACAAGGTGCTAATAAACGACAAGGAAATGGCTACAATACCAAAGGACCTGACCAGTTTGTCGGTTTGTATCACTCGCCTTGTTTTGGTAATTGACTAACGTGAACTACCTCTCGTATGCCCCCTTTCCCATTCATAAACCTAGGGTTTATAAGCGGCAGTTTACGGCAGGGCATTCTTAGCTTGGTATCCACATGACTAATTTCCTGTGTACTAGACAACCCTCAGCGTTGTATATAACCTATTTCAAAGGTGTTTGTCACTTGAACCTTGCTTTAATTAGCTTAATGGTCTTATTACTCGCACGTGTCATCCGTTGCTCGGTAGTGGTTGGTGATGAGAGAAATAGGATTAAAAAGAATTAAAAAAAGCAACAACAACAACAACCATAGATTGGAGGCGTGCATACTGTGCCTTCGCTTATAGAAAAAGGAACCTGGGTGCCTGGTTTGATGCAAACATGAATATGACCACACATATTAATGTCAGAATATTTATTACCATCTACATAACATCCGGCGTATTAGAAAGTATTTATCATATGATAATAGGAAGTCCATTGTACAGGCTATTATAATGTCACGATTAGACTATTGTAACGGTCTATTATATGGTACGCCCGCTGTTCATCTTGGTAAGCTGCAACGCCTGCAGAACGCGGCAGCTCGGCTGGTATGTACTATATCTAGGTATGATCCTATCACACCATCCCTGATCAACCTGCACTGGCTTCCGGTTACCCACAGAATAGAATTCAAGATAGCAATGCTAGTTCACAAATGTATCTACGGCGTCGCACCACAATATCTTTTAGACTTGATAAAAATCAAAGAGAGCTCGCGGTATCAGTTGAGATCATACCGGGGCATACTCCTAATGGACAATACCTATAGAACAAAAAAGACACTCGGGGATAGGGCGTTTGAAAATGCTGCGCCCAAAGTATGGAATCGACTCCCTCTAGAAATTAGACAATGTCAATCATTGAACATTTTTAAAGTTTTACTAAAGACACATCTTTTTAAATTAGCTTTTTATTAGTTCTTTTATTAACTCATATTTTACTTTTATTGTTTTCCGAAAATTGTAAATTATTATTATTATTATCATTATTTGGACTAGCCATTTATTACTTTAAGATTTTAGTGTTGTAATGCGCACTCGATCATATCTTTATCGCATGCTAGACTGCGCAATATAAGAAATAAACATTATTATTATTATTATTAAGGATACTCTTTCGTCAATGTGTCCTTCTTCCCTTTTTGTTTAGGAGACCCCCCCCCCCCCTCCCCCTTCCCAAAAAAAAAAAGAAGAAGAAAAAGAAAAGGAAAAAGAAAAAGAAAAAGAAACGCCTGATCGCAGATTATCGTTAATGAATTCCTCTAGCTTTCACAACCGATGGTACAGTATTATACGAAAAGCTTTTTTTTTTTCTCTATAAGAGAGTTTTAATGCACGGACATCTTTTTAATTACCATTTACTAAAGTTTACTAATTTTGGTTAGGCCTACAAAGTTTTCAACAACAGCGATGAGATAATAATATTTTTCAAAACCGGGTTTAAACGCCCTCCATTTTTTCTACTCTTGCATTTTTTAGCGGGGCTCCCACGCGCGCGAAGCGCGCCTGGGACAGAGCCCCATACCCATAGATTATGGTCAACCTCTTTTCCTTTGGTTGTCACGTGATTGACCGAGGGTACGTACGTACGTACGTTCAGGGCGGAAAAACGTAATGAGCATGCGTGAACTTTTTTGCCCAGATCCCCTGGCCGGGCTTGAAAAAATGGCGGGATTTCAAATATTTTATTGCCTAAAAATAAAATGTTTCCACTCATAACCTGGAAAGAACAGGCAATTTGTCTTCAAAAGTTGCAAGCTGTGGTCATAACCTTGTAGTTACTTAATTTTCTCGAAGAATAACTCGTAGTAAAACGGACTTTAATGACTTTCATTTCTTTGCGTTGTACTGAAAATGTGCATGCGTAGGTCCGATTTTTTTCGAGATGCATTCACAAAATGTGTTCATATAAGGAAGTTCCTGGATATATAAGGTCCAGAGTTCCTCTGTGGACACAAAAACAACATATCTTTGGACAGTGATTTGCCCCCAAAAAATAACGCTTGCCCACAATGTGTTTGAAGTCACTGAACTTTGTCGCACGCGAGCTGATTTTTTAAAACCCTTGCTCGATCGGACACTCGTAGTTTCGCAGATCACTAAAATATAAACAAAATCCTCAATGTAGAAGTTATTGCGTTGATATGTGGGCAGAAAAAAGGTCAATGCTTATCTTGTAAAATCTTCCCAAAAATCGGTTTCAAAGCAACTATAGTTTTTTAAACTTGCTCGTTTCGCGCAGATATATAAATTTTGCTTTGTGTTGTCAAGTTGAACACGCATAACATAAATTAAACTCAGCCGATCATTACAAAATACAGAAAATTGCACATAAGGGTTTGTTTTGCTCGCCTCAGTCAAGTCAAGCTGCAGCAATTGTTTACAGAAAAAGAGTCAATAGTTTTGAAGTCCCTGCCGGCAGTTCTCTACTTCACAGCCAGTGACAAGGACAATTTGCGTACAGAAATTGAAAGTTATTCTTATCAAGAACAGAAACCTTCACGGTGCACTGGAAAACAAAACTATGCAATGAAAAATGAAAAAAAACTCTGTCTATTATTACTTGAGCAAGCTTTGAGCAACAGAAAAATGATCTTTAGTAAGCTTGCTGGCCTTCTATTTCCGAGAAAGTTTAATAAGCGCACAACTTTGTTCACTCTGATGCGTTATTACAGCAATATGGTTCTTTGACTGAAGACAAAGATAAAGCTGGTTCTGCAAAGGTAATAAATCTGGGCATGTAAAAAACAGTAACCGTAACTCAACAGAATACACACTGAGAATACAAACGGGTTTTAATTCAACCCGGCGAAATCAACTCATAAATTAATCGGATGCACAATCAGAAAAATACTCGCCTCTTAAGAAATGTTCAAAACCTTTTATTCCACCTCAGACTGACGGAATGATCCGTTTTTCCTTTAACATTGGTTGTTCTGAATCCAAAGTAATTTTCAAGCGACGAAAAAAAAAGCAAACATGTCAAATAAAAATGCTTTACAAGGAGGTAACGATCGCACCTCGTGCATTTCACTCAGAACTCCAGCAACAAACAAACACAGTCAGCACATCGAAAAGCCCGCTTGAGCCTGCGGTAAGGGATGCGTAGAAGCTTGCGCAGAACGTTTTTCCGCCCTGAAGTACGTACGTCCGTACGCGTCTACGGATTGTAAGGGTGGGGTAGGGGAGACTATCAAAAGGAAGGGAGGGGTGTCTCAGGCGTGTCTTGCCAAGTCCACATCTTTTACATTGGACATTCACAATATCAATTGACAGCTGTCAAAACAGGATAGCCACTGACCAGTATCCCATGACCATATCGCGGGCTCATGTGTCAGTACATTGAGGTGACGTGATTTATTTGGAAGCTGTCCGCTGACAAGTTAATTATTTTACTAGATCGCGATCGGGGGGGGGGGGGGTGATGAACTCGTCAATCGCTCCTATAGGGATCGCGCGGCGGATGATCTTGGCCATCGTGACGTCACGAGAAACTTATCCCGGGAACTTTAAATGGTTTCAGCGAGCGAAATTGTTTCGTGGTTTCAAGAGGTAAAAGTCGAGACGTTGCGATGAAACGACCGAAGGTATGTGTTTATCTATTAATGCTATATAGTAAAATTGCAATAAATTCTAGGAAAGAGCATTTCCATCGTAAAAAATCAAGAACTTCCCGAGATCGACCAGATGGTACAACTCATACCGGGGCGTCTTTAGAGACGCATAACTAAAATGCCCAGCAGAATTTAGTCTCGAGAAAAACAAATGACGTTAATATGGTATAGGTCTCTCAATTGGTGATAGAAGTGAGTCATCTAATAAGTTAGCAAAAATGATCAGTGGGATAAAAGTCGCACACCTTGGGGATGGTTACAAGAATTGCGAAAGTGGCGTGGACAGGTCACGAAACATAGCGTCATGATGTTCATACTAGACTATCAAATTGTGTAAACAATTTATTAAAACTAAACAAATGTAAGAAGGAAGTTTTTTTTTTTTTTAATAGAATATGGGCTATAATCTTCAAGGGTTTTGAAAGGATTTCCTGTCTAATCGTCGCGCGATAACCAAGGATATTATTATAGCTTATTATATTGCAACTTTTCACTATAAATTACGATCATTTTGTCAAAACATTCATTGCTCATGATGGAGATAAGTTCACATTGCCTTTCTCTTTGCTTCTTCGCCCCACAAACAAAGGAGAACATGGTTTTTATCCTGTAAATAGTCAAACAGAATCTATCACTAGGGTAAAGTGCCGTGAGCTAAAGTTTTTGATCAACATCAACATTTTTAGGGCTTTATGCAGAGAATCCAGGAGGAGGATCCGTAGAAAGGATGGGTATGTAGCTTTGCCTTAATCGCTTTACAGAGTTGATAGAAAAAAAAAAAACTAGAAAAAGCCAAGAAAACGGACACTAGTAAGCGTTTCAATGGTGTAATATTGAAAATATGTTTCCTCGGGCGTCCGCATCTTAAAACTGAGAGGAAAATACATTTCTAAGGATATAAAAAATTGCAGGATTTTCATGCGATGAATATCATCACCCTTCTCACACTTTACAATATAAAAAGAGACTTTTTTTATGTTGCATTTTTTCGGTTTTCCTTTTTGTGTAGTTCAATAAAGACACCAAAGTTCAAGAATGACAATATAGTTCAATAACTACACGAGTTCAGAAAATGACACGAGTATCAATGTATGTTTATTAGGTAATGTCAAGGCAGGGAATCTACTGGGAGTGGGAGTGCAGGGGCATCAGTTTAATTTTCAATCATTGATGCTTGTTAACTTACTTGGACTCCATGCTATTGTCAGTTACATCAAGTGACACTGTCCAGTTCCAACAATCTTCGGGGCCTGCTCGTACAGTTTTATCACCCGGCTGATGTAGCTTTGTGGTAATTTCTTGGTAGGCATAACTTAGTAAAGACAATCATTGAATGACTATAGGTGTTCCATTACAATAGCTCTAAAGCCCCTCCTTAAAATTTGCTGTTGTACTGCCTCTGCTAATATATTTCACATAGCCTTGCCACTGCTATGGTATGATTACAGTTAGGTTGACAGGTATTCATTTAGCTATTGGTTTAAGATTAGAAACCAGTCTTTGGATTATCTTGATAGGTTGCTTGAAGTTGCAAAAATTTATCATTCAAGGGAGAAATATCTTTTCACCGTTGCTTGGGTGGGGGGGGGGGGGGGGGGGGTGGTCGTGTTTGTGGTTTAACTCACCTATATTAATGTGAAGTTTAGGGAGTAAGTGAAGAAAACTATTATAATATCTGATTTAAGAGATGCTTAACAAATAATTAGGGATTTTAAATGATAATATTGCCTTCATTGATTTATTTGTTTTGACTTTTGTATATATAATAATTTCTTTTTATCTGACTGATTTTATAATTAGGTGCTTCCTTGGTTGGGAATACTCTGTAGATGATGAGAAAAAAACATGCAGTGTATGATGGAGGAGGTGCTGCTTACTGGATGTCTGTAAAGATCTAGTATAATAGATTCCGCGAAGAGAGTAGTGCGGTGCGGGAAGTGGAGGATGCTAGATGGAGTGGATTCCATGGAGCAAGAAGAGACCATACAGGATACGAGAAATTAGAAGAACCAGTTTCCTTTTATTTTTTATATACTGAAAAAATGTGTTTTCTTTCTTGCATAACAGTTCTGACTTAGACTTGTTTACATTTAAAAACTTTGCACATTGACTTTGATTAAAAGAAACGGTTTGTTATCAATAAAATTTTCTTACACTGGTGTTTTTCTTTTACTTCTTCTTTTTGGTCTCTTCTAGAATTTGGTTAGCCAAGCAGTCTAGCTGCCCTGCCATTAGTTGCAGTTGGGCAGCTGCCCGCTTGGCCTCTATTACTGTGTTTTTAATTTCTTTTGCTTTTTGTCTTAACCTTTCTTCTTTTCCTTTCAACTCTTTCTCTTCTCTTTCAATTTCCTTTCTCCTCTCCTCAATCTCAGTGGTTGCCAGTCAGCTCCTTACTTCTATTTCTTCTTCCAGGGATAGCTGTAAAAATGAGTAACCCACCTATAATAATCTGTCTATTATTGTTAACTTATCTTACCCCCCTCTCTACAATAATAAAATATGATGAGCTCATCCTTTAAAACAAAAAGCATCCTATCTCAACAAACTGTTGAAAGCCTTGTTTCATCAGGTACGGGGAGGTGAGGTGAGGTAGGGTAAACGCAAATAAAAATAGCCATAGGGGAATGGGGCGAGTTTTGGAGAAAAGGCCTGTTTCCATACGTTTTGACGTCATTATGGTACCATTCGGCTAAGCCCTATGTGCCTTTTGTTATTTTAAGATGCCTTTTGCTTTCCCAGAAAACCATGAGATTGGGAGTCTTGCCCTATCAGCACTTGAATAGTGTCACCAGGGGACTTCTGTAAATTATATAAATGAGTTACAGTACTTTCTCATTTCATTTTTGTTTGTATAAAGCTTGTTTTACTCATTTGATATCTTAAAATTTGAGGTACAATTTGCTCCGCACAAATAAAGATATTAATGCAAATGTATATCATCATATCTCTGGGAGTATTCCAAATGTTTCCGCCTTTTATTTGAATGGTACTTAGCTCCTCATACAGACCTGCAAACCCCTGATAAAGGAAAATCTGTAGACTCATGAAAAAAAATCGGGAGATTCTACAAAAAGTAGTGAGATTCTATTTTTTCCCGATCAAAATTAAACGACCCCTTTTCCATTAAGGAAATCAACTGTTTATTTTAAAATAACCTTGCTTTAGTGTGGTCCCTTATGTAACAAATTAGATGCCGCTTTTTCTTTGATGACTTTAAGAGGCCAGAAAATAGGTTATCACTGTGACGAAACATACAGCAGAGTCATTTCTTTGGGCGAAGACAACTTCATGGCTAAAATAGTCAAAGCTTATCCAGGCACAAGAATTTTCCCACAAAATTTGTATAGGTAATAGCATGATTACTAATGATATTTGGCATAAATACCACGAGTGATATTTCAAAATTGTTATACGTAATTTCAAGAGCCGTTAGGCGAGTGAAATTTGAGACAATTTTGAAATATCACGAGTGGTATTTATGCCAAATATCACGTACAAATCATGCTATTATTTGTTTATACTACTACCCGCAAGAGGTTTGTAATTTTCACATGTAGGTATTTCAAATTAAGCTGAAATACCACTGCTCTAAGCCAATCAAATTGCAGTAATTTTTCATGTAGTAGTATAAATGTTTTTATTCAACAAGGTAATATTTCAATTTAGAATATTTCCCAGAAAACCATGAGATTGGGAGTCTTGTCATGAGACCGTGAGAAAAGTTAAAAAATCGTGAGACTCAGGGCAGAATTGTGAGAGTTGAAAGGTCTGCCTCATATGACATTTTCTATCGAAACCTGTATGTAGTAGGAAGAAACTCTGTATTAAGTGGGCACTACAGCATTCCCTGAGGTGCACGCTTAAATTATACAAGTTTCACTGTACATGTTTGACTCCATTCACACTAACTATTGATGTGGAACGATATGAAATTGCTTCATGCATAACAGAAGTACATGTTTGGAGCTGTATGTAAATAATATTAATTTTTTTTTGCTATTTATGAAAACTTAATGTAAGCTTATAGGTATTACAGAGAAATATCCTTTGCTTCAACAAGATGGTACAACCTTCAAGTGTTAAAAAAAAATATATGTTCCTGGTGTAATTATTATAGATACATAGTGTTGAGGGAAGTCTTTGGTTTCCTTTTTCTTAAAACCGAAAAATAATTGACTTACATTGTGCCTGGGTAACCGAGTCGAGGTCATCTGTTGATATCAATATTAAGCGCACTCGAATGGATTGATCATTTTTACTGCTAATTTCTCCCATTAAACATCAAGGACAATGTTTTCAACTATTGCTGACCTACCCTTCTGCCAAAAAACATGCGATGCTAATATGCGATCATGCAAATTTCTGCGACAAATATTCCACTTGAATAAATTGGCTTAAACTGTTTACGAGGTAATTATCAACAGAATATAATACAATTAACTCTCCTTCTCGGAAACAGCTGTTGCAACTATACTTTCCCCCTAACAGAAACTACTTTAAAGTTTACTTATCCCGAAAATACAGCTTGAATAGGTGGTACTATTGGCATTATTGGAGATAACAGCAAAGTAATGAATACAGTTGCATCATTTCTGGGACTGTACCTTTAATAGCGGCTACGCTGGCACACTCGAATGGACTGATCATTTTTTTTGCTAGTTTATCTCAATTAACTTCAGAGACAATGCTTTCCAATAGAAATAACCTACCCTCATGCCAAGTTTCGATGTTCAACACCTCACCGATTTCGAGAAAATGCGATATTACTGTGCGAACATGCAAACTTTTGCGGCACATTATTCCACTCGAGGAAATTGACCGAAACTGTTTACAGCTCTCATACGCGTTATTTTTCTGACTGATACACATTTCACTCACCTTCTCGGAAAGAGATATTGGAACTGCACTATCCTACCTTGACAAAAACCATTTTGGAGCGTCAATATCCAAGAAAACCAACTTTAAAAGTAGCATTTGGAAATGGCAACGGCGCCATTTTCGAAAACTCCTCGAAGTTGCGCGGTTCTCTCTTCGTGACGTC
>NC_133202.1:49121808-49136808 GCF_958299795.1 Porites lutea | reverse complement strand
GTTGTGTAAGCTTAAGCTTATATCAAACCTCATACTAGGTCAGATCAGTGTCTCAGTCAAATCTTAATACAAACGTGCATAAACTAGCTTCATAAACTGCGCCGCTGGACCTCATGAAATTAAATATAAATACAATACTTACTCAGGCTTACCATATTTCGAGATGCAGCTCCTGAAAGCTATCAAGTAAGGCAAGGATCGCTTGAGCCTTTATAATCCTTATAGTTCTCGTACTCATCCAGCAAGGTGAAAAACAAAAACGATGCCATCCGAAATCGGATTTTCTGCTTTGACAAGCGACGCATTTCTCAACCAAAAACCCAGTAAACAAACCAGCCATGAATAAGAGAACACTCTTGATAGCAGCTGTATTTCAATTTTTACATCCAGTGGAAAAAGACAGTTAAAAAGACTCAAGATTCAAGATGCTGCATGAACTTTACGCATGAACTCACCTGTCAAATTTTAACCAATCAGAGCGTAAGAATTGGACGTGGAGCCTGACCGACACGTGACCATGCTTAGAAAAGGTCTTCCCCGCCTGTATTTTAAAAAAACTGGCTGAATTTTTGCGTCTGAGGTCAGGTTGAAATCAAAATCGTAAAAGTGAGGGGCGATACTGACATAAACACAACATATTTGATATGAATTTTAAAAAAAGTAAACGTGAGCCTGCGATCATTTGAAAACGAGTAAATTGTCAGCGGATAACTTCAAAAAATACTCGAACTTGATGGGTCGAAACCTGAGCCCGCGATACGGTCAGGTGATACTGGTCAGCGGATACCCTGTTTTGACAGCTGTCAATTGATGTCAACATTGATGTGCAATCAGTTTTCTCCTGGGCTTCCAAAGTAGCTAGAAAGTGTGAGAGTAAACATTGGTATGCCTGTGGTGCGGACGGACGGGCAGCGGGCGGGCGGTGTACGGTCACGTGATAACCAAATTTTCTGGGATGGGTAGATTTACTTACCCATGGTGCTCCGCAGGCGCGCTTCGCGCGCCAGAGCTCCGCTATTATTTGAGTTAAATTATAAATTTATTAATGGGAGCCTCGCTTTTAGCCGTGGCTAAATCTATATATTATATTTGTTGCTGTTGTATCTGAATGTTCCGTGTTTTAATTTCACTTTTGTGTTAGATTTGATACACGGTATAAGTAAAATCCAACTAGTGGTCTATTACCAATGCTACTTTCTGATTGGTTGAGCTACTACCAGGCTATATGTTATAGCCCACTAGTAGCGAAAAGCGCCGGCTTTTTGGCGGCAAAAAATGATTAAAGTATATTTTTAACTAGCTAAAGTTGTTTTGTCTCGATACTTTTGACCAACTAGTTGAATTTTACTAAAACTATAATTCCTTTTGCCCTCATGGCCTCTGAGTCAATAGCCCATTCGGCTTTCGGCTTCATGGGCTATCAGAAAGCATTCGGGCTCGAGGAATAATTGTTAAATATTTTTTTTAGTAAACATACAACATTCTTTAACATATACGAACTAATTTTACTTTAACTGTAATAACAGCAGAAACGTGTAAAATGGCTTAGGCCATGGGTCACTTACATTTGTGAGTGAATCTATGTCAAGATTAAAATACAGCCATGGCTTTCTGCATAATATGTCTGTGGGTGTTAAGCTCACGCCGTAGAAGTGTTACTGCTTAACTGTTATGTTTTTATATATATTTCGTACCATTTGTTGGATGTATTTAGCGAAATCGCTTTAAAGTTCTTTTGAACGCCAATCATAACGTCAGTGGTACATGGAACAAACCTTCCGACTTTGTTTTCCAGGTAGGCGACCGAGTTGGGTTAATGACCAAGTCAGATGGAACTTTACATTTCTTTAGCAATGGTATAAATGTTGGCAAAAAGATAAATAACCTCCCTATTCTGCTTTATGGTGTAGTCGATGTATTCGGCCGAGCTGGAGGAGTCACTATAACTGGTATGTTTGAATACAATAAGTTTTCTTAACCGCTGTTGATTCTACTAATCCAGCTTTATTTCGCTAACAAGTTTCAATCATTTCGCACAAAGTTGCAAGCCACCCACATCCTGTTATATAGGGTCAACTGATAGAACTGTCCAATCGCTTCAGTTATATGTTGAGGTTTGACCTACATCCAAGTCTGCATCCAAGACCCGTGAAAAGTACCCTCCACAGTATATAACTTAGCATAAAGATGAGAGAAGAAAGGAGGGAAGGAAAGATATGGAAGGAAGAAGGGATGGAGAATAGATGGGAAGGGAGGAGGGAGGTAGGTAGAAAGGCGGGGAGAGAGGAAGGGAGGGATGGGCGAATAACGTAGCAGACAGACCCAATGCTATGTCGACTTAACATTTTCCGTGAGATCGGACTTAAACAAGGAGTACGTTCCTGGCTACCGCAACTGATCAGCGTATTTTTGTTTTTGCTGTTACCCTTTTAAGATTAGGTTAGATATGTGATTTAAAGGCACATGATAGCAAGATTAGACCACTCAAACGGGGCTTCAGTTCCTTGGTCGTCTCTTAGTTCTCTTGGTTATTTGCTATCCATCATATTAGGTACTGTTTTCTCACCTCAGCTTCTTTTCATTTTCAGGCGGTGGAGAAAAACAGAATAACTCTAAAGACCTAATGGATACGGCTTTTGTCATCAATCGCATGTCCACCGCGGTCAATTTCCTAAAGGGAGGATGATTCCGTGACAGTTATTTGTTGGTAGTTGGTGAACTTGCCAAGTATATTTTACAACCGTACGAAGAAGCACAAAACCAAGAGCTCCGACAAAAGTACGGTGACCACTTGTCCAACGGGAATGCTCTATATTTTCTCGCAACCTTCCTTTCTCGTCTGTTGAGTGAAGACATTGCGTCTCGGGGCTGCTGGCTTGGGATCTGCGTTGTTCTCAGTATATTTCGGTACTTTTCAGCTGCTAGTTCAAAGCAGGCAAGGCGAAGCTTGTTGGATGTATTAGGAAAGGGTCTGGACGGAAATTCCATTAAGTGTTCCACAAATCAGGTACGTTAGGTCTAGACAAGGTTGTGATAAATTGTAAGTACTAGAGTAACTCTCTCAGCTAACCAAGTCTTCTTTAACTGGGCCAAAAGCCAAGTTGTTACTAATAGATTACAGAGTACTTATATCAAACATGAGTACTTGTATTAAACATGATTCACATAATATAAGATTATCCAACAGATGAGGTCAGTGTACTGATAGGTGATTTGTATTTATCAAGCTACGTTAAAACCTATTGGGGCGCAAAGTCGTAAATCGTCACTTTCATAAACTTCCTTTAGGTATGGATAGACTAACAGTACTAGCCTCTGAAAACCCTTAACTTGTTTTTTAAATAATAATAATAGTAATAATGATAGTGATAGTGACAATGATAGTGACGATGATGATGATGATGGTGATGATGATAACAACAAGAAATAATAAAAATAATGAAAATAATAATAATAATAATAATAATAATAATAATACTGCAAAGGAAACAATCATTGTGGACATAGCTGTTCCCGGAGATAGTAATATTCTGCAGAAAGAAACTGAAAAGTGTGAAAAGCACCAAGACCTGGCAAGAGAGATTCAAAGGATCTGGAAATCAAGGACAAAAGTGGTGCCAGTGGTTGTAGGTGCATTGGGTTCAGTGTCAAAGAAGCTGGCAGGCCACTTGGAGCAACTAGGAATTAAAAACCGAACAAGAACGATGCAAAAGTCGGCACTCCTCGGATCGGCACATATCCTCAGAAAGGTGCTGGAAGTCTGAGGTCTCGAGATGAGACTTGACTGGATATTTCTCCCCAGGGAAAATCCCTGTGCTAAATTTTACATAATAATGATAATAATAATAATAATGAACAAGACGTGTAAATCACCAGTTTAAAGTAAACGCGGGCCAGGTCTACGCTGATATGAGAGAGGTATTGGATAAGAATAAAGGGAATGAACGCCCAAAATACATGCCGGTTGACGACAAAAATTCGGAAAGAAAGATCTTTGAGAATATCGAAGATGCGAGTAGCTTTTAGAAACAGCACTGGAAAAGTCAAGGGACCGGGAATAGAAACGCCAAGTGGCTCGAGGATATATGATCTGCAATTTATAGCCGAGTTCCTCCCCCATCACCTACAAAGGTACTAGCAAGGAAAAAGAACTGGAGTGCCCTGGGCCCAGACAGGTTGACCAATTTTTGGTGGAAAAAGGCAAAAGTGCTCCATGAGGGGGTGGCTATGTCGTTTCAAACCATCGCGAATACCAACATAGAGTATTCAGCCTGGTTCTCCGAGGGCAAAACCATACTACTCCCCTAAGCTAAACCATGTTATGGCGACAACTAAAAGCGCGATGGAGGATGTCAGACTTCAGTGGAACCCAAAAAGTGTGCGGTCGTTCATGTACGAAGACGGGTATAGACCCATACCCATGATGCCTCGGGGCCAAGGGTAGATGAGAACATCTGTGATTCCGACCTCGAAGAGGGCAATCAGTACAAGTTTTTGGGTGTCTTAGAGACGGCGAAGAAAGAGGAGAAGATGTCGTTGGAGTGCGCAGCTAAGGAGTTGTTTCGCAAATGTCTATCATCTGGTCAAGTCCCCTGTCTGATCACAACCGTGTAACCGCCTCGAGCCAATTTGCATCACCAGTGTTGGGTTACCTAATGTGGTTGCGGTTGGAAACAATGCCCAACGCATACAGTGGCGGGGATGTTTGAGCTCTACGAGGCTGTATTCCTGCCTGTATTCCTGTGCGACAATATCCTTACTTTGTCGAACTTTTCCACACTTCCACACCTCTGAGAAGCGTGGAACTAAGTAAAGAATGACAAGGGGTTAGTGCCTGTAGGAAAAGTGTGACATTATCCTGACTTTTGCAGACGTTTCCACACTTCCAGACCTCTGAGAAGTGTGGAACTAAGTCAAGAATGACAAGGGGTTAGTGCCTGTGGGAAAAGTGACATTATCCTGACTTTCTCAGACTTTTCCACACTTCCACACCTCTGAGAAGTGTGGAACTAAGTAAAGAATGACAAGGGGTTAGTGCCTGTAGGAAAAGTGTGACATTATCCTGACTTTTGCAGACGTTTCCACACTTCCAGACCTCTGAGAAGTGTGGAACTAAGTCAAGAATGACAAGGGGTTAGTGCCTGTGGGAAAAGTGACATTATCCTGACTTTCTCAGACTTTTCCACACTTCCACACCTCTGAGAAGTGTGGAACTAAGTCAAGAATGACAAGGGGTTAGTGCCTGTGGGAAAAGTGACATTATCCTGACTTTCTCAGACTTTTCCACACTTCCACACCTCTAAGAAGTGTGGAACTAAGGATAAAAAAGGAAAGTAGGGATCTTGTGGCCAGCACTGGACATTTGTGGCCAATTTGCATTACCAGTGTTGGGTTACCTAATGTGGTTGCGGTTGGAAACAATGCCCAACACATACAGTGGCGGGGATGTTTGAGCTCTACGAGGCTGTATTCCTGCCAGAAAACGCACATGGACACGACAGGTGAGGTGATGTGCAGGCTATGTAATAAGGCCCCTGAAAGTGTCGCCCATGTCCTGGATGGTTGTACTTTCCTTGCACAGAACAAGTACGTTACCCGACATAACGCAGCCCTGAACATACTTTTGTTCGAAGTTCTGCAAGACCTAGGCCTTGTAGACTCAGTGCCACCTTGGTAATCGCCACTGAAACCGAAGCGAGTGTACGAGGAGAGCAATGCGCTAGCATTCTGGGATGCCCCTCTATTTGCGGAGCACCAAGAAGTTAGAGCCATCAGAGTAGATGCTCGCATTATCAACCACGAGTCAAAGGGAGCCATCACGCTGGAGATGACCTGCCAATGGGTTACAAACCGCGAGAAAAAAGAGGAGGAGAAAACCACGAAATGCGGACCGCTCCGTTGGAAATTGAAGCAGAAGTAACAAGGAAATGAAGTGAAACAATGCAATATCATAATGGACGTACTAGGGGGATGGTGCCGAGACTTAGGGCCTGTTTACATGGAGGTGGGGGACCCCAGGGAGGTGAGGTAACCCGCTAAGGTGGGGTAAAAAAATAAACCTCCTTTACATGCAATCTTACAACCACGCCATCCCAGGATGCACTTTCTCGAGATTATTGAATGGTCGCCAAGCACTTAAACAAGAAATATGCTGGCAAATCACGTGCTTTGGCGATTAATGCTCTTGCTGCCCTTGCTGCAACCTTCAGTGCTGTGGCTTTCTATTTTTTTTTCTTTTAATAATGATGCAAAACTCCGCCAAAGTGAATTCTGCTCGAATTTCATGTATCACGATTCGGACCCCGGCTAGGCGGGTTACCTCACCTTGAACGTTTACATGGCAAAATTCGACCCCGGCTGAGAGGGTTACCCGGTCTGGTAGACCGGGCTACCCGCCTTGGAGGGTCACCCCACCTATCATGTAAACGTGATCAAATTAAAATGAGAGATCATATAGACAGGCCGGTTACCCCACCTAAGCGGGTTACCTCACTTACCTGGGGTCCTCCACCTCCAGGTAAACAGGCGCTTAGAAGCCAAGCTAAAGGAGTTGGTCTGAAGTAAGAGTAAGGGAGTTTTTCATAACATGCAGAAGGCTGTACTTTAGGGAACGCTAAACATCGCTCGGACGTATAAAGTTGCAACATGAACAATGAATATCGCATTCAAATTTATTAACTCTCTTCCTTTAACATCTTTTGGACTTTAAAAGTTAAGAAGTAATCGTCGATGATTTTTTTCAGCCGAATAAGTGATATGTTGGAGAATTTTTTTTTTTTTTAAAGGAGTATTATTGATGGTGCTAATTCTTATATATATATTTTAAAATTTTAAAATTTATATTTTTATGCTAAGTTTAACGGGCTACGCTCACGCGCCCCGTCATGCTATTTTAACTGTATACAGCATACAAAAGTTGTAATTGCATCATCATCATCATCATCATCATCATCATCATCATCATCATAAACGCTACTCTTGGCGTGCTTACCATTAGGTAAGTACTACCCGTCCCGACTAACCCTTTCGTAAAGAGAATTCATTTTTTAATTTGAAGATGGTTTTTTTTACTGGTCTAGCTGGCCAGTGCGGAATGTTAGCGTCCTCATATTAACATTAGTCTATCTACTGTAATACTTCCCCAAGAAAGCAGAAGTTTGGTTTGCACTTGCTCCTATGCTATATGACTTTTTTTGGTGTGTTCTTTGCTTTCATCCGTTTAGTCGAATTTGACACCCGCTTAGAAGATTTTTATGGCAGAGTAGACGACGCAGTTCCGCTTCAAAAATTCCCGTAAGGTTATTGATATTTTACGCTGATGCTCACTCATCTTTCCAATTACCCGTTAATTCCAAAGTTTAATACAATCATTGCTTACTTACAAACAAGACAGTAAGTTTATAGTGTCTTCTATTATGAAGACACTTCACTGCCTTTGTAAGGGCTCAGAAGGTCGCCAGGAACCTTTCCTCCACGATTAAGCGAGAAGATAGTTCCACATCTAAAGGCAGATGATATGGAAGTTGCTGTTTTGGCTACACTAACCTATTCAAATGTTGCATCTCAAGGACAGAAAAGGTTGCTGGAAGTCGACAGTAGGGTATGCTTTCTTCATGGTGTCACTTTTTTGGGGGGGAGGGGGAAGGGGATCGTCAACAAAATGTATTTAGCAATTTCAGCTTTGAAGACTGCTTTACCCTTCGTGCTGGAAGATCAAGAGATACTTTATCTTCGGCATGTATATTGGTTTAGGTAGACCTTTTTCTTTGGTAAACTGCCGTCTATCGTAAGCTGAACAAAATAGCCCGAGCTAAGTTTCCACCATATTATTCCTAGATCACTGCAATTTGCTCGGTAACGTTTTAGCAATCTTCGCTTTCTGGAGCAACTTAAGGCAACTTTTGCCATTTTGGGCAAACTTTTGATTTTTGATTAACCTTGATTAAATTTTAGACATTTTATGGGAATTACAAAGTCCTATCATCCCATTTATCTTTTTGTGCTAACTCAACTTTGTGCCCCCACGCCCTCCCCCTCGGTTGGAGTGTCCGTGGTATGTTGTCAGCGGTTCGCAAATGAATTGCAGATAGGGACAAACATCAAAATTTAAGATAGTTAAGAGGAAAAAATTCCAGCACCGACTTCTCTGCCACGAAAAATATATAGATTTAGCCAGGGCTAAAAGCGAAGATCCCATTAATAAATTTATAATTTAAATCAAACAATAAACTTGTATTCCAAAATTCAGATAAGTTTACAGCACATTCATGTGACTTTTGAAGGAAAGGCTAAGAAAAATATTTTTGCAAAGAACCGCCAAGGGTGAACCAAATCGTACATCAAGTTTACAGCCTCATATGTACACTCAAAAAAATAGCAACCATCTTCGATCACATTTAAGAGCCATAATGGGCAGGCTCTTGATCACCGTAGATTAATTAGGCCTGGAAAAATATCAGGCCGAATTCTTTGCGTTCGACAAGTTTACTTTACAAAATCTTGCCAACAAATCTGGGTGAGTGGAAACCAACCTTTTATAACATTTGTACATCACATCTGAGGTGAAACATTGCTATGAGGCACTGTTTTTATCATGCAGACCTCTGACAGAATGCAGTATTTCATAATTGTCAATTGTCAGCTGTCTCAAATCTTATAAACGTGCATGAACTAAATAGCCGCATAAACTACGCTCGACTTCATTAAATTAGATATAAAAAACAAACATCAAATACAATAATTACTCAGGCTGACCATTCGAGATGCAGCTCCTGAAAGGTATCAAGTAAGGCCAGTCGCGCTTCAGAGTTTTCAAGCAAGGTGAAAAACGAAAACGATGCCATCCGAAATCAGATTTCCGACTTTGACAAGCGACGCATCTCTCAACCAAAAAACCAATAAACAAACTAGCCACGAATAACAGAATACTCTTGATAGCAGCTGTATTTCATTTTTGTACATCCAGTAGAAAAAGACAGTTAAAAAAATCACAAGTTGACACAAAACTCTGTCAGCTTCAGCCGTCAAAGTAAACAGGATAAATTTTCCGCATGAACTCACCTTTCAAATTTTGACCAATCAGAGCATAAAAATTGGACCTGGAGCGTGACCAACGCGTGACCTTGGCAAGAAAAAGTCTTCCCCGCCTGTGTTTCTAAATAACTGGCTGAATTTTCGCGTCCAAGGTTAGTTTGAAATCAAAATCTTAATAGTGCGGGGCCATAGTGACATAAACACAACATATTTCATGACTTTTTAAAAAAATAAACTTGAGCCTGCGATCATTTGAAAACTAGTAACTCGTCAGCAGATAACTTAAAAAAAGTACTCTACCTCGATGGGTCGACACCTGAGCCCGCGATACGCTCAGGTGGCCAGCCAGCGGATACCTTGTTTTGACAGATATCACTCCTGGGCTCCCAAAGTGCTTAGAAAGTGTGAAAGTAAGCATTGGTTGTCCTGTGGTGCGGACGGATGGTTAAAAGCAACTGTCTTCCTTGCATAGCTGGCTGAATTTTCGCATCCGGGGTCAGTTTAAAATCAAAATGTAAATTGTCCGGCACATAAACACAACATATTTCATATGAATTTAAAAAAAAATTATACTTGAGCCTGCGATCGCTTGAAAAGGTAGGTACTTCATGTATGGGGACATATATTGTACCGCTTTTACCTAATTAACTTATAACTTCACTCTTTCTGCTTCGTTCCTTGTTGCCTTGAAGCTTTGTTCTCTGTTAACTTGTTGCTCTGTTTCCTTGTTTCCTAGTTACTCTGTTTCCTTGTTACCTTGTTACTCTGTTGCCTTGTTACCTTGTTACCTTGTTACTCTGTTACCTTGTTACTCTGTTACCTTGTTACCTTCTTACTCTGTTCCCTTGTTACCTTGTTACCTTATTACCCTATTACCTTGTTACTATGTTACCGTGTTACCTTGTTCCTCTGTTGCCTTGTTACCTTGCTAGTCTGTTACCTTGTTACTCTGTTCCCTTGTTACCTTGTTACCTTATTACCCTGTTACCTTGTTATTATGTTACCGTGTTACCTTGTTCCTCTGTTGCCTTCTTACCTTGTTACCGTTTTACTCTGTTACCTTGTTCCCTTGTTACTTTGTTAATCTGTTAGTCTGTTACCTTGTTACTCTGTTTCCTTGTTACCTTCGTTTTACCTCGTTAGTCTGTTACCTTGTTGCTTCGTTACCTTGTTACTCTGTTACCTATTACCTCAAGATATCTAGGAATGTGTGTAGACGTAATACGTCACATGCACACTTGTCAGAGTTAAAGCGCACTTGCTATTGAGATGCCTAGGACGCCGGGATCAGTCAGTACCAGATTGTGGTAATGTTTAACTTCCCCCGCGGCCTTGTTTGACGGTTTGTATGGTATGGCGTGGCAGTGGGTAAAGAACTGTAAAAGAAAAAAAAAAAGCGATATATATATCCAGGAACGATCTTGTCAGCAAATTCTCTCCGCAATTTTTGCAAAGAAAATAATTCACCGAAAATTTTGTGAGACAATCACTTGCAAATATCGCATGAGTAGAAAAACCAATAAAACAAAATTCTAGACTTAGAAAAAAATCGCAAAAGTAACAAGGATTTTTCCTGCTTCCTAAAAACACTGAAAAGGTAAGAAATATCGCAAAAATAGCAAGAATGACAAATTTAAAAAATTCTAGACTTACAAAGAAAAATGGTTAAGAAGGGCCTTCAAAAGCCCTCAAATCTCGCAAAAATCGCAAAACTAACAAGGATTTTTCTTGCTATGTGAAGAGATTGAATACTTGAAATATCGCAAAAGCAAGAATAAAAAAATTAAATAAATTCTAGACTTAGAGAGAGAAAAGGCCTAGAAGGTGAATTCTTTTCACAAATTCTTTTTTTGTTTTCGATTTATGGGATAATTTGAGGCCTTCTCGTGGCCTTTCATTGTCTTAATCTTTTCACATAGCAAGAAAAATTCTCGTTAATTTTGCGATCTTGGCGAAATTTGCGGACTTCTCGAAGTCCGTCTAGGCCTTTCTTCTTTCTAAGTCTAGAATTTTGTTAAATTTGTTATTTTTGCAATTTTTGCCATATACTCAATCTTTTTACACACCAAGCAATTTTCTTTAAATCTTTTTAGTTAAAATTGCGAGAAGAATTTGCTAGCAAGATGGGCGGGACTATTACTAGATCAGTGGTAGAAGTTGTGTAGATACGTCAAAGAATACCGTGATAGACTTGATAGGTAGTCGCAGGCAGTGAAGTTGGAACAGCGAAGGTGTATGGCCATCAAAATCTATTTGTGTAGGTGACCTATACTAGCGACAGCAGCGTTTTTATTACTTGCGAATTAAGGAAACTATATAACAGGCTATCGCAATACGCTACTCTGCTTGTTATAAAAGTAAGAACTAACAATTCATGCAGCTGCTGGACAACCTGTTTAATACTTTCTAATGATCTACGGATGATAATGATAACAATGATAAAAGGCCGACGAACAAGGCTTTAAATTGACATAGCCTATCATGTTCAAGTTCATAAGTTCTTCCTCAATGTTTTGTAAAGTCTTGACTTAGTACTTAGTGACAAGAAATATAAATTAAGAAACTAACAACGTTACAAGGCATATAATCACCTTTGATTCTTAGGAAGGGTTATTTCTACACTTACTGGAGATTTACCCTTGTGTACTTTTTCTTTTGTATTCCGTCCATTAAATCATGAAATTGTTACTCTAATTCTCAAACCTTCAATATACAACCAAGAGCCATAATGGGATTGGATACAACCCAAAACAAGGAGACCGTCATGACAACCATTCTTGTTTTAATCTTTATTTTTCAACTCAGGGACCGCGGAGGGGGAGGGGCTGGTAGGGCCGCGGCCCCACCACTTTTTTGCGCCCCCTCCCCCACTTTTTGCGCTAAAAAGAAAAATAATTAAAATAAAAAAAAGGCTTGAAACAAGTTTTTTTCCGTCTATATTCCGCTATATTCTCTGTATTTTCTTTAATATCAAACGGCAGGCATTTTGTGGGGCTCCTGTGCTTTTCGCGGTAATTGTGCCCTGGGGCCGACTTGCCCCTTGATCAAACGGCATGCCTTGGCCACCCCTTCGCTTCGTTCGGCACCGTGTTTTGTACTTCCAGCTCCGGCAGAGTTTTTTATCAGTTTTATCAAGACGAAATGAAGAAAATTACTAGCTTTTTCAAGCCAAACGAAGGTGAGTAGATGTTTTGAGTTGAAAAAAGTTTTATATTTTGTCTTTCTGAAATATTCAATGGCAAAAAGAATTACATTACTTGAACAGCGAACGGCCATAGTTAGAAATTTTTCAGATCACTTCAGTGCAGTATTTGTATACTAAAATTGTAATCGCGTCTTTTCTCGCATTGAATCTGAACTGACCGTGGATGTTGGTCGTTTATTAGAGTTATCTGGGACTTCGTCAAAGTCTGTAAGCTCTGCAGAAAAGTATGCAAAGTCACGCGACGGAAACAAATCAAATACTATGATTTTATTCCTTTTTTCGATTTTCAATATGAAAAAATTATTTTCAATTGTCAGCCCTCCCACTTTTCACCTTGCTCCGCGGTCCCTGCAATTGATTTAATTAAAAGAAAAAAACATAATTCAGTAACTGTTAAAAAACGACAAATTTTCGATATCTTTAATTTTCCTTAGTTGCTATACTAAATTGCTGCTGTAATCACAGTAATAAGACTTCGAAGACGTTTTATTTGGACATTAAAAACCTTTGTTGTCTTACAAAAATAAAAACCAAAGACTGAGACTTGAAGGTCTTTTTCTACCCGGTGTCGTTGCCTGCCAAGAGTTGGCAGTTAAGTCTGACGTTAGGGTTTATACAACTGACCTCTGGAAGTCTCAAAAAAACTTAAAGACTAAATCGGTAGATGGAGGAAACTAGCTTGGAGTTATCTGGTATTTAATGCAAAACTGAACTGATCTACATTAGTCACTCGATCTCCTCGTGTTGTGCGATTTTCAACGATTGTCTCGATAACAGATAAGGTATGATTAAAAAACGAATGCAATAAAACTTCAGCCTCACTTGTGTGGTATTGACTAAAAGTATCCAAACGTTATACCCGTTGTAGCACCCTGCCCCGTTGTTAAGTCATTTTAAAAGGGCGCCTTAAGACTCAGCGTTTTATGCAAAATATCTGATCGTAAAAATATTGTCCTGAAATTTCGCTTACATTTTTTAGAAAATCATGATAAAAGTATAACAGCCAAAAGAAACTATAAAAGGCTTCAGGTGCTATAGCATTGAGACACAGAGCCTTCGTCATTGACCAAGCGCTGTTCTTAAAAAAGGAAACTTTTGTTTGATTTCCGTCAAAGAGAAAAAATGAACCAAATAAAGCTGATTGCTGCTAATTACCACAAACGAAAGACGAATTGTAATACAAACCATTCAACCACGACCATACTCCAAAAGAACGCGTCCAATCGGGAAAAACCAAAGGCGACTTGTCATACAAAAATAAACCAAAATTTAGACAGCAGGGTAACAGAGTAACAAAGTAACAAGACAATAGAGTAACAAGGTAACAAGGTAACCGAGTAACAAGGTAACAAGGTAACAAGGTAACAGAGTAACAAGGTAACAAGGTAACAGCGTAACAAGGCAACAAGGTAACAGAGTAACAAGGAAACAGAGTAACAAGGTAACAGAATAACAAGGTAACAAGGTAACAGAGAAACAAGGTACAAGGTAACAGAGTAACAAGGTAACAAGGTAACAGGGTAACAAGGCAACAGAGTAACAAGGTAACAAGGTAAAAGAGTAACAAGGTAACAAGGTAACAGAGTAACAGAGTAACAAGGTAACAAGGTAACAGAGTAACAAGGTAACAAGGTAACAGAGTAACAAGGTAACAAGGTAACAAGGTAACAGAGTAACAAGGTACAAGGTAACAGAGTAACAAGGTACAAGGTAACAGAGTAACAAGGTAACAAGGTAACAGAGTAACAAGGCAACAAGGTAACAGAGTAACAAGGTAACAAGGTAACAGAGTAACAAGGTAACAAGGTAACAGAGTAACAAGGTAACAGAGTAACAAGGTAACAGAATAACAAGGTAACAAGATAACAGAGTAACAAGGTACAAGGTAACACAGTAACAAGGTAACAAGGTAACAGAGTAACGAGGAAACAAGGTAACAGAGTAACAAGGTAACAGAGTAACAAGGTAACAGAATAACAAGGTAACAAGATAACAGAGTAACAAGGTACAAGGTAACAGAGTAACAAGGTAACAAGGTAACAAGGTAACAGAGTAACAAAGTAACAAGGTAACAGAGTAACAGAGTAACAAGGTAACAAGGTAATAGAGTAACAAGATAACAGAGTAACAAGGTAACAGAATAACAAGGTAACAAGATAACAGAGTAACAAGGTACAAGGTAACAGAGTAACAAGGTAACAAGGTAACAAGGTAACAGAGTAACAAGGTACAAGGTAACAGAGTAACAAGGTAACAAGGTAACAAGGTAACAGAGTAACGAGGAAACAAGGTAACAGAGTAACAAGGTAACAGAGTAACAAGGTAACAAGGTAACAGAGTAACAGAATAACAGAGTAACAAGGTAACAAGGTAACAAGGTAACAAGGTAACAGAGTAACAAGGTAACAAGATAACAGAGTAACAAGGTAACAAGGTAACAGAGTAACAGAGTAACAAGGTAACAAGGTAACAGAGTAACAAGGTAACAAGGTAACAAGGTAACAGAGTAACAAGGTAACAAGGTAACAGAGTAACAGAGTAACAAGGTAACAAGGTAACAAGGTAATAGAGTAACAAGGTAACAAGGTAACAAGGTAACAGAGTAACAAGGTAACAAGGTAACAGAGTAACAAGGTAACAAGGTAACAAGGTAACAGAGTAACAAGGTAACAAGGTAACAAGGTAACAGAGTAACAAGGTAACAAGGTAACAAGGTAACAGAGTAACAAGGTACAAGGTAACAGAATAACAAGGTAACAAGG
>NC_133202.1:49039308-49119308 GCF_958299795.1 Porites lutea | reverse complement strand
CTGAAATAAAGAGCTTTCTCTCAAGCTAGTAGTATTGTAATTTTTTTTAAAAAAAGCCGTCATTGTAATGAATTTTGTGTCTTCGCGCTAACCCCGGTCGATTTTTACGTAGGAGATGTAGCGCTTGGAGGAAGAAAGCTTAACGAGGAGGAAGGACATTTCAATGACAAGAGAAAACCTTCAGGATTTGATACAAAGCAAATCTTCGTCTCACCGAGTATACTCTACTCAGGACGTAACACCTACGCGAAACCCAAACAGTGAACCTTTTTTGACTTTTTGTACTTTTTTTGCGTCAGGTCTTTGTTTATATCTTCGTTTGCAGTTGTTATTTTACCTCCTCTTGTTCTGCATACAATATCTATGTAGTCACATGTACCCCATTGGTTATCGAGAGGGGGCAGAGAAATCTAGGTGAACAACAAACAACAACAACATCGACAACAATACAATTTAAGCAGTTAATATACATTATGCCACTTTCCTATACCCTTTAGATAAGGTTACTATTATTTATTCAAAATGTTTCGCCTTTTTTTTTTGGCTCAAATCCCCGGGCGAATTCT
This sequence comes from Porites lutea, assembly GCF_958299795.1. Taxonomy (NCBI): domain Eukaryota; kingdom Metazoa; phylum Cnidaria; class Anthozoa; order Scleractinia; family Poritidae; genus Porites; species Porites lutea. Next base: position 49,118,742 of record NC_133202.1, on the reverse strand, counting down.
TCATAAGCAGCCGATGTTGACTAATTTTTAAAGATACGAGCAATTTACCATCAATTGTATGGTATATTTGCGTAGAAACGAGGTTGATCGAAGGTATATTTCCTGACCACGAGGCTGTTTGGGCAATAATGAACTAAAAAATGGTGTTCATGACTATGTGAAGACGAAATAGCTGAATTTCTGACTAAAACTGAAGGGAGAAAGTGCAAGAATACGCAAAACATATTGCTTGATTGACGCTATTTACTTTTTGAGGAGTATCTCCAAGAAAAAATCATATGTTTCTATTCTGAAAACTTGCCGAGATATATAATAGGCTAAAATTTTACAGACATACCACGAAGAGGTAAGCCTGAAAAGAGTTTAGAAATATTTTCAATGAAGAATAAAACAGTTTTTCAATTCGGCATTCGTGCAATGAAGAATTGTGCTGATCTTGGAGGCTGTTAGCCACTTCGGACGATAGCATTCTCCTCGATCGGTTCATCATACTCAGCCTCTTTCAATGACAGAAGGGTAGATGACTTGAATTTCCTAAATTCTACATGATTCGGTTGTCTTTTTTAAGTTTTGCTGCCGAAAAGGCCAGTATCAGACTAAATATCTTTACAATCATTTATTATTAGTAGCAGTCTTGTACGTACCAATTTCCAACATTCTATTGAAACCAATTGAAACCCGGAATCTTGAGTGTAAGGAAGATTCAAATTATTGCCATGACGTCATGCTAATTGAACACCGCAGATAGTTGTTTTAGAAGGACATTGGTGCTTAATTTTATCGCCTTGAAATTGCTAATTTTTAAAGTATATTTTTTTGCTGTTTAGTTTCTGGACCCTGTGACGAAGAAGGCCTTGAATGCCAAAGTTGATCTTCAACTGTATATCAACCCATGTATATCATGTTGAACCACAGACAATTGCTGCTACCTCTGAGATTTACCCTAAGTTTAGCAACCAGGAGATTGAATGGTTTACAAAGGAACGTGGATCCATTATTCTTTATGGACTGCTTGTTAAACTTGATGAAGCTGATTAAGGGGGGGGGGGGGGGGGGGGGCGGGGCGGGGGTTAAGGCTCATCGCCACACCATCGGGGGATGTTTTGGTTTGTTATTGTTACAGTTTTGTTCGAAAATATGGGGAACACGTTTCAGCTACGTGAGACTTGAGAGAGTGTCAAAAATCATTAAATTGAAACTTTAAAACACTTTTCAGTTCACCCGATTTGGGATTTATCAGATCGATTAGAGTGGTGAAAAAAATTATTAAATTAGAATTAATGTCCTAATGAATGTAGAATATAGTTTCCTGGTTGAGGTAATATAATTAATTATGGTTTCCCTCGCGCTTAAGCTGACTCGTGCGGAATCCAGAGAATCATCCTTTTCAGTTTTCGATAAATGCCTCGAAACCTGAGTTTAATGCTTGACCTTTTACTCTTTACTCTGCCTTACGATGTTAATATTCGCTGACTACCTTGCTTTTAAGACGCGAATTCCTTTTGGCGACTTTTAACTGAAGGGGAAAATTGGATTTATTCATATTGAACCCTCTGATATACATGTATACTTTTAACTTCTCTTCTTCTAGAAGAGCTGCATACTGAACTTTTGTGTAAAAACACCTTATCAGTAGCACTTGATACACCCATTTCATGGGGCGTAAGCTAACCGTGTGGAAAATGGCAGTATCTCTCAAGTGCAAAGTTCATCTTTGTTTTAATAATAATGGTAATCAAGAGACTATAAAGGGGACAGAGAGGCCATCCCCCATATACACCCTATTCCATAGGTAATTCGTCTCGAGTTATTTTTAGAACCGCAGAACCCAAGGGGGATTGGACAACAGCCAATCACATAGCGCGAATGTATTCCGCGTGGACGACCCACGCTAGAGCCACGCGTCCTCCACGAATTGACGCGGAACAAAATGGGGGAAGACGCGGAGAGCGATTTTGCTATTCCTTTTGTCGACGAAAACGACTACAGCGAGATTTCTGCGAACGCTGTGTCAGCGAAACCGAAATTAAAAAAGAATCGCCTTTCCTCTCTTGTATAGAGCTAACAGTAGAGCAGGGAAATCCTTAACACACTGAATATTCTCTCAGGATCATTTATAATTTACAGTTTGAAGAGAGCAATTTCTGGTTTGATGTTTATTTTTTTTTTTCAGTCTTTATAGCGATTATTCCTGCCCACTTACTTTGTCAATTGTAGGCGAACCCTCCTAAAGCTGAATTTCAAGGGACCATATTCAAGCTCAGAAAGAGAAATAAAATTTCGTCGTTGCTTATTTACGTCCTCCATAAAACGCGAAATTAGGCATTTTCACGTCGTAGTCGTGCAAAAACGGGAAAGAAATGAACAAAAAAGTGTGTTGCACGTGCGAAGTTGTTGTTTTGCTAATTAAACCTATTGTTTTTTTGACGTTCTAGTTGTCGTCCGCGTCGTTGGATCTTAAACTCCCTAAATTGTACAAAAGACCGGTTTCAATAGACCGGCGAAATTTCTCATTTTATTATAGCACTGAGGTTACGACAACTTCGAGTTAAACTGATTTCACGGGTTGTCAAAGAGTCCAGCGATTCCTTTTTCCCAGGTGAGCGCCGACTCATTTCGCTTCAATAGTCAGGAATGCTCTCGATCTTTTTACGCTGTCATTGCCTCTCGCCGGACATGTTTTGCACGGCGTTTGGTCATGCGAAATCTCCACGAAACATCCACGCCTCGCGCGAGGTAGCTTCATCCCGATTCTAAAAATAACTCGAGACGAATTACCTATGGAATAGGGTGTATATGGGGGATGGCCTCTCTGTCCCCTTTATAGTCTCTTGTGGTAATATATAGATTTAGCTAAGGCTAAAAGAGAAGCATCTATCGATATGCCTTTAATTAATGAAAAGCAAAAAATTAATTGATTTTAAAACAAAAAGAGAAAATTGTAAATCAAATTCGATCACAGTAATAGTCTTGCAAAGAATTCTTACCCCTGAACCCCATGTAAATTCATACACTTGATGCTTTCTCTTTGAAAAGAGTAACTTACGAGTTCAAAGAAACAATACACAAAATCTGGAGTGCAATGAAGTCCGTGATCAGTTTTAAGAAAACCTTGGTTTTCCCATACATTTTCTGTGATTCGACAGTTCTAAAATTACAGAAAATGTATGGAAAATTGAGGTTTTCTAAAAACTGGTCACGGACTTCTTGGCACTCCAGATTTGGTGTATTGTTTCTTTGAACTCGCAAGTTAATCTTTTTAAAGGGAAAGCATCAAGTGTATGAATTCAGGGAGAATTAGCTGGCTTTGAATTCTAATACGAATCTTCTAATTTCCCGCCATCTTGCCCTGATTACCCATGATGCAACTATAATCGTGAACTCCTCTATTGACGTCAGTTCTTCATTACATGTTATGACATTGTCTCAAACGAGACAAAACTGTAATAATTACTCAGGCTCACCTTGGATCCAGCTCCTGAGTAAGCGAGTAAGTGACGCCCGAAACTTTTCCTATATACTCTGCTGTAAAAGCCTTTATGTTCGACTTGAATCCCGTGGCGAAGCCCTCCTCAAACCAGCTGTATTTTACTTTTTGTGGTGGCAGTGGAAGAACGAGAATAATTAAAAATTTGAAATCTTTACTGAAAGACTTGTTGTCCGCCGTAAGAGCCTGTATGAACTGTCTCAAACGTAAGAATCGATGAATTCCTTTGCGATGCGACACTTTTTTCCTCGACGAAAAACCAACTAACAATTTAGTTTTAAAAATCCGAAAAAAGAAGACAGCAGTTGTATTTCATTTTGTGGCGACAGTACAAGAACACGATAATTATAAAACTTAACTGAAATGCAAAGAATAGTAGGTTGATCCTGGAATATGAACAAAAGGGTGACCTAGCAAAAAGGTAAAGCCTTAGAAAGTTATTTTTGAAAATTTTGTCGAAGTCGAACGCAAGAAACTTCAATTTAGATGTTTACTCAACCAACTCCGTTAGTGCGATTTTAGCCCCCGTCCACACGTATCCGTTTTTGTTTGAAAACGGATATTTTTTCTCCAGTTTGGCCTAGCTTCGTATCCGGTGATAACCTGAGATCAGGCCCATTTTAGCTTATACATTCTCTCTTACGTGGTCGCGCTAAAATTGGACCAGATATAGCCTCACAAGTTTGTGGTTTCTATGGCTAGACTTTGACCGCAATGCTGATTGGCTGTTAGAGCAATGCCACAGGACCTGATTGGCTGTTGGAATCACCGACCGGAAGTTGAAAGCGCTTATTCCTCGCATGGCTGTAGCACTTAAAATCTTCGCCGTAAGCGGAGAGAATTATTTTGCTGTCTTTTTTTATTGTTTTTCGGTTTTGTGGTAGTAAAATATGCCTTGATATGTGCCATGGAAATTAAAAAAAAATTCAGATGGTTGGAGCAAATCGGTCTTGAATTAGTAATTCAAGGAACTGATGTCAGTGAGTGTATCGCGGAGTCCAATCCCTCTAAAAAACGAGGGAAAGTCCAAATGCTGTCTATGTTAAAACTTGTTTTAATTTGAAAGTTAAGCCGGGAATGACTTCTCTGAACGGGGTACGCAAGCTGTCGGCTCACTGCGGAAGAAACCCCAATCGCCAGTTGTGAAGTAATGGTAGTAGACGTGATATATCGCATCGCTGTTCCAGGAATTTTTGTAGGCATTGTTATAAAAGGTGGTGCTGCTAGTCTTAAAGCAACAGACCTGTTGTTTTCCCTCCTTTTTGTAATAAAATAAACCAGGAAAACTGTTGTCCTTGCTCGTTGGCTGTTTGCTGTTTGTTAATTTCCATTATGAAATTTAGCGAGCACAGTCAACTTAAACAACACAACAGAACTACAAAGTTTGTTTTAGTGTCGTTTCGTCTTTCTAAAGTGGCAGATAATATTTACCTGGATTTATTTTCTTATAGACGGTTGTTTCTAGTAAATTCGCAAATTGCAAATCACGGGACTTTCCTATTACCTATTATCAGTCTGTCCTCAAAGTAAATATACAGATATTGTGAGGCTATATAAATGTAAAGGGCACACATAACTGTTCGTTCTGGCTCGTTCAAAAAAAAAAAAAAAAAAAAAACGGAAAGGAAAGAAAATATAATGGGCTTACGGGAGCACTAAAGTCTCCAAGTCGTCCTAATTTTAAATGGTGAATATATCGAATACCAGTTTTCCTAGTTTGAAGGTCTTTAAAGCTCTTGCACTGTTCGCTGATTTGCCATTTACTTGGAAATGTACCTACCTTTGAGTCTATGTCCTATCTTCTCAAAATATTACAGTAATCTATAGATTTAGCCAGCGCTAAAAGCGAAGCCTCCGTTTTTATACTTATGATAAAAGCAATCAAATTTAATCTAATAACATGAACTTTAAGCCAAAAAGAAATACAGAAGTAAGGAGCCTTAGGCATCAGTTCACCTTTAGAGGGAGGGGCTAAATGATTGAGAAAAATCGCAGATATCATCGCAGTTATAGACGCAACTTTTTCGCAGCTTGAAATTTTTCAGTCTTTCTTTTCGTAACCGCAAAAGTTGCGTCTATAACTGTGATGATCCACTTTCATATAAAAACTATCCCGTAAACAAACCTGAGTTGAAAAAAAAATGAGAAATTGTAGGTCTCTCTAGTAGCCGCAATTTACACTCGGTTACGATTTGTAGGGTTATCATTTCTGTCTTAAAATTTCTTGTCTCAAAACGAAGAAGAAGTTAAGGGAAACACTTTGGCTGGTTCATTTGCATTCTGCTCCGGAATACATTTTAACTTTTGATGAAGAACACTTGATCAAGCTAACCAAGGTATAGATGGGATAATCATAACTTTTTTTGGAAAAAGAGAAACAAAACCGAACATGAACGGCCCTAACCCTATCAGTAGCCTCATTTCCAGTTGTCTGTTTTGTTCCCTTTTTTACTTTCCCGTTCCTCGTGCTTCTTTCCCGTACTCCCCGTACCCTGTTTTAGTAAACCTTTTCCATTCACGTGATCAGCATCTGTTCGAATTTGGAACAAGGCATTTACACAATAAAATATTTAACTCCCACAGGAATTGATGGGGACACGTACGTGGCGGCCTTTTTGTTGTTTAATTTCGTCGACGTCATGTACATTTTCGCTTTATAAAGAGCAACTCCTTAGAAAATGTACAACAGCAAGGCCAAAACGCGTCAAAACTGACGGTTTCTTATACAGAACTTTGTAAGTTTATTTTGTTGACTTGTTTAAGACTAATTCCCTTCAGGCAGCTGGCCATTTAAATGTTTTAAAACTGGTAAGCTTCATTAATATTGTTGAATTCACTGATATATTTATTAACGCGCTAACTGTTTTTTACTGAACAATATTTTTTTTTGTCAAAATTTAAAAAGTAACTGGAGGATAAATTCAAACCACTCTATTTCTTTTCTTTATTGTTATACATATAGCTATAAACCATGCCCTCCAATAACACCGTCTACTTATGCAAATGAATAATAAAACAAGTCAAACAACTACTATCCGACAGAAGGCCCGTAACTACTAACAAAAGAAAATACAGAGGCTTTTTACCACCTTAAATACCATGCTAATAGATCTGTAGGCATTTTCTATTGACTTTTCCCAGTTGAGACTTATTGCCTTCAGACAGGCCATTTGAATGCTACAAAACATAGTAAGCCATATTATTTATTTATTTATGGGCAGACAGTTTGTATTTTGCCTTATTCTTTTTTAGCATAGATCAAAATGCCTAAGAACAAAAGAAAAGTGAAAGTAAATGAGGATAAATTCACACCACACTATCTCAAAAATAAAACCATGCTCTCCAATTAATCCCTCATTGTCTCATTTACCTTCCACTTTTTTTGAGTTTGCATACTAATGCCAATGGCTGACAAAACAAGTCAAAAAAATGCCATCCGGCACAAGGCCTGTAACTAATAAAAACGGAAAATCGGTTTATTACCATATTTAATTCTATTCTAATCGATCTGTGGCGCAATTACCACCAACTTTTAATGGCCTCATCTAAACGCCATCTAATGTTTATCAACCGATTCGACCGAATGCATCCGCTTTATGCCGGCAGAGTATTCCAAGACTGTTTTAAGTGTGATCATTCGCACCTTTCTGATCTGAAGTGGAGAAAAAGGTAGAAGAATGACTATTGGTAAGTTTAATTTACTCGCTTTCTCTCTTTTATCTCGTTCAAATGAAAATGCAGCCGTTATTTTTTTCGTAGCGAGAGAATTTTCTTAAAAAAGGAGGCTGGCTATGGGCGCACATTTCAATTTCGCCTAAATGTTTTCGTTGAGGGTTTCTGGAAAAAATGCTTTAGGTAACTAAAACAAGGTAAAGGGAGAATCAAATCATGTGCATGCGTTGGTTCGTGTCTTGATAAGGGAATCCGTTTAACAGTTATTGTGCACGGCGACGTCGGAAGAGAAAGTGAGGCTAATCTACAGTACTATTAAAAATATCATATAACTTACAATGTACCGACATGAAAAAAAATTATACTCCGGGATCGATGGTACGAACAACTGTTGCATGTTCACACTGCCACTAAAAGGCTGGTACAGAAGCCTGTCCGCAACGCAACTATCCATTTTCGAAATCGGCGTGTAATGCCTCAACTTTTATGAAACATCGCACTTAAGCTTTGTAGTAAATTTGAAATTTATAAAACAGTTTCGCACATTGTATAATTAAAATGGCGTCATATTGTAACAATTCCCTTTCACTTTGAAATAAACGTTTTGAGAGTGTTTCAACTTGCTTGGATAACAATATATTCTGCTACCTTTAAAATTAAAGGTGATCTCGTTATCAAGCATATAACTTACAAATAATGTTTATATTTCCGCTCATTTCTCATGAACTCATTTAAATTAAAGTTTGTTAGTTTTGTGACTTACAAAATTCGGCCTCGTTTTGTAAAAAGCGGTTTACATAGAGTGTATGAATATCACTAAAAACGTCTAGGGTGCATGATTAGACACGTGATTTGAAACCCAGCAAAACTCCCTTCTTCTCACTCAATATATTATTATTATTAGGTGTGTCAGGATGCATTAATATACCTCAAATAATCTTATCAGGAAAAAATGAGACTTTACTTCCCTAAAAACCGTTTTTAAACCGTCCGCATAGGGTTTCTTTCCGACTTAAGAATAACATATAGTTACAAAAGAATAAATCAATCAATAAATAAATTTATTTATTAATACCCTGAAAAATGAGGGGCTGTAGAACAAAATTTCTGACATAATATATTAGCGAATTGTAGGCCTTATTTTACTGCCTTACAATATTTCAATAATCTTGAAAATAAAAGGTCATATAAAAGGACGGTTAATCTCAAGAATAGTTATGAATAACTATATCGAGCCACCTTAAGGACAGGGAACTGTTTGTCAAGAACATCAGGGAAATAACACTTTCTCTAAATGTCCAATCGGACTCAAATCGAGCAAACCTTTTCAGTGCGCGACTTTGCATGTTTCGTTACGTCAAACTTTTTTTTTTTACAGTTTATCAGCAATCATTTAGAACTTGAAAATGTCGTCAAGATGACACCGAAACGTCTTCGCTCTTACTTGCGTTATTTTTTACTTGTTTCTGTATAACTAGACCTTTGTTTATATATTTTATTTCTGCACTTATTCTGTAATAATTCCTTGTTATTATTTTTTCTTATTCCAGATCCTATTTAAACAGAAAACAGTACTGAAATAATTGCTTAAAGGATATCTATTACAGCGACAATGGACATCTGGAGTGCAATATGGCTTACTCAGTTTATCATGGTATTTATAATCAACGCCTTCACTCTCGTCGTCTTTGCAAGGAGCCGCCATCTAAGCAGGCGCAACACGTACTTGATAATGAACCTAACTGTGGCTGATTTACTGATAGCAGCCGTTTCAGGACCTGAAACCATTCTGTTTTTTGATCGAGACACAAGACTGAAAAAAGGCTTCGGGGTTTTATATTCAATAATCTCTGACATGTGTTGGATAGCTTCACTGGGTAACCTAGTTTTAATTTCATTAGAGCGATTGCACGCAACACTATATCCATTTAGGCATTGCTTAGTTGGGAAAAGCATTTACTATAAGATTATCATTTTTAGTTGGCTGGGAGCTTTGACTCTAGCGTGTGTTCTAAACATCATTCGCTTGAATAATCCGGTCCTCGCAGATCGATACCCCTGGATAATTTATGTTGCTCTTACCCTTGCAGTGCTAACAACATCTTATGTTATAATACTTTCAAAATTTATTACAAAACCTCATGTCCAGCAGTTAGGGTCAGTTATCTCAGCAGAAAGAAAACTTTCAGAAACTTTATTCATAGTTAGTGCTGCCTCTATACTTACTCTTCTTCCCTGGGTAACAATTACTTGTATCTTGATAAGTTCAGACCGTTACTTATGGATTAAGTTCACACCTGCAAGGAAGATAGCATCAACATTCTATTTCCTTAATTCTCTGTTGAATCCAGTGATCTATGCAATTAGATTGACAGAGTTCAGGAGAGCTTCCAAGGAGCTTTTCTGCAAAAGCAATTCGTATCCAGTAAGGCAGGACCAACCTATTGGACTGCAAGCAATCTAGACATGAACTCTATATATAGTTTCGTGGACTTTTATCAATTATGTGTTAACATTAAATGCGTCCATCGACAATTAAGATCCCTTCAAGGTAGACAATAGCTTTGTTTAAAAATGAAGATTGTGTTCCACCGAAGGACATTTGCATAAATAATTGATAAATCGCAGGTATTCATCGGTCAACAGTCAACTGTCAGTGATCTACCAATCAGATTATAATATAAAGAATTTCTAAAGGCTCCCTCGCCTTTTGTTCTCTTCCAGGCTACGCAAGGCATGCTTCGCTGGCCGATTTTCTTTTTCGCCCCTCTCCACTTCTTCGCTAGCTATATAACCTACACAGATAATGAAATAAAAGACCTTGTCAACTCCAGTCAATCAGTAGGGGTGATTACGACCAACTTTTAACATTGAAAATGAAAAAAAATACCCTGACGACATCTGATCGAAGTAAAACAGCGGTTTCGAGAAACGTTGTCGGGAAAACGCGTTTAAGTGCACGCGTCAACCCCGTATGGTATTGTGGGTAGTGTTTTTAAGTTCATGGTTCCCAGCTTGTCTCAGTATTTTATTGAAAGCTTAGAAAATGGTGTATGTGAATACCTTTGCAGGCAGTGAAAAACAACAAATTAGGTTCGAAAGCCACAGTGTCAAGAAGTTATCTCATTTTGAAACTGTTATAATTTGAAGCAATATACATCTGATGTTTTTATGTAAATTTCAAAAGTGATAAGGAATCTTCTTCCCAGAGAGCGAGTTCAGCTGCTTCAGCCTAAAGAAAACTTTCAGTAACTTTATTCAAAGCGCTGCTTCTACACTTACTCCGTCAGTGGCAGATCCAGACCTACAGATAAGGGGAAGCGGAGAGGGTGGGGAGCAAGGCGGTGGTCATCCAGACCCTGAGATAAGGGGGGAAGGGAGCCCCTCAGGCCTTAGTTGTTTGGTCTAAAAATAAAGGAGGGAGCGGGCCCCCAGGCCCCTCCCCTGGATTCGCCACTGTTCTTTTTCCCTACTTTTGTGAGTTCACTTCACTCCTTTGGTATCATATCTCATCACAAGCGCAACGATAGACCTTTCCAAGGAATTTTTTTTTCTTTTTCTTTTTTTTTTTTATCTTCTGGCACGAACAAATCAGGAAAAATTCGTAAATTCCGCTAAAAAAAATGCCTTTAAATTAGTAAAATTGCTGACTTTGAAAGTGATTGGTTGAAAACTTTCGAAGATTGAACTCCTGAAAGTCGCGTGGGCCCCACCATACAAACTTCCGAATTTTCGCAACTTTGCGGAGATATATCGTCGCTCGCTTAGGACGTATCGCTTTCAAACTTGGCAATTTTAAAAAATGTTAAGCGTTCATAACTCTCACATGCTATCAAAGTAAACAAATGGGACCCCTGCAACGTATCTACTTATACAAGAAGGCTCTTTGCGACAGATTCAGTGTTCAAGCCATACGTACCGGTCAGCACTTGCGCCTGCGCGAAAACCACACCGGACAGGGCTCCTGTTCACACATAAGAACGGTGATGTCGTCGGCGCGATTTCTATTACGGAGCGAAGCCTTGACATTTGGTTGAATCACTCCCTGTCACGTGCAAGTACATGAGCTCATTTTAACACAAATTTTTGTTAAGCCCGGGCTTAATGAGTTAGGGCAGCTGTGCCACTGACATTTTATTACCTTAAGTCGCCCGCCCATCGCTTATTGCTCTTGCTTCAGTTCAAAAGAGTGTAATAATCATTTGAAGCCAAAAACGACTCTTTCTCATCTTACTGCAATGAATCGAGTATGGTAATTCTCCTATATTTTTTGCGTTTTTGTTATTAAGGGGTACTCTTTACATAACTCTTTTCATTAAATAATTACTATTGCATGATTAACGATAGTTTTCAAAACACACACTCACAGTCACACACACAAAACGAACAAACAAGAAACATATGGGTTAACCAACTGCTAATATAATTGGAAACGTGTAACTTGCACAGAAAGGATAGAACAGAGGTTTTTTTACATATTCAATACCATTTTAATAGATTGGTAGTAAGAGTAAAACATGTCAGTCCTTTAACTGTGCTCATCTAAACGAGCTGATTGATGTTAATAACATATATAGATTTAGCCACGGCTAAAAGCGAAGCTCTCGATAATATTTATATATAGTTTGCTCAAACAAAATATAAAATCGTGTTGTGCTAATCCGTGAAGGCAACGCTGGAGAACGGTAAAAAAAGGGCTAATTAGCAAAAAAAAAAGCAACTTTGCACGTGCAGCTCACTTTTTTTTTGTACATTTCTTTGCCGTTGTTTTGCACGACTACAACGTGAAACTTCCAGAAACTTCTTAGTTGCACGTTTTATGGAGGAAATGTCGTACGTGTTCTCGTTCACTTTTTTTTTTATTGCCACTCATTATCATCTTGCATTGGTGGCCGCTACCTTTTCTTATTTTGTCACCGCCGCTACAAAATTTTCATGTTGTTCTTCCAACAAAAAAATGTCTCCTTCGTTTTTTCTCCCTCTCGCTCTAGATCTCTGTCGCTCTTTCCCTCGTTGAGCTTCGCTGGCCTGCAGCCTGTTTTTCATTTTTTCTCTGTCTTTCTCCTATATTCCAAATTTGTGGACATGCTGGACAATGAATTTAAGCTGAATACTTTAGACAACACGGATACAGAAACAATTTCCGCTTTAAATTTTCGTCTTTATTCACTCTGTCTCTGCTTAACAAGACTTCGATGGCTATGCGATTTTCCGCCAAAATAACTTTGAGTTGCATTTGGGTTGCCATATCTGTTGATTGAGTTATTTAACATTGGTATGCCTGTGGTGTGGACGGACGGTCGCTCGGGCGGTGGTTGTACGGTCACGTGATTACCAAATTTTCTCGGATGGGTAGATTACTTCATTTTCTTACCCATGGTGCTCCACTGGCGCGCTTTGCGCGGGAGAGCTCCGCTATTATCGAGTTCCTTGCCGGGTGTGTAGTTTTTCGTGGTTCGAGTTGGTGAGAAGGTTTCATGACTCATGCAGTGAAAAGTATTACAGACTGTTTTTAGTGACTTATATCATTCACACCTTTACAAAGAGAAGTAAAATGTAAGTAATTGAAAAAGTTTAATATTTTCAGTATCATTCTTTCTTCTTTTTTATTTATTTATTTTGTTTTAAATAACAAAAGGCAGCTGTAAATTAAACCTCCCAAGAGGAAGTGCTCAAAGAATTTTCAAAGACAAAAGGAAATAAATTTATATGCGTTTGAACTAGAAAACACAAATTTTCCCTTTGTCAAAGTTAGAAATCTTTAACAATAATCCACTCAAGAGTAAAGCGTGAAAACCTTCCAGAAAGTTCACGTCTGCATAATATGAAAATGATTGCACAAATAATTGAACAACTGCTACTTAGCCCGAACAATATAACTACAGGAACAAGAAACTACGAATACTTATTACCATATTTAATACCATTGGTCTAAACATTTGGCAGTGGCAATAATGTCACAAACTTCTAATGACTTCAACCTGAAACTCAGGAGCTGATCTGCTAATTAAGGCAATTTTATCGACGCGGTGTTCCAAAAGTTTTTCTGCTTTGAGTACACGGTCCGTTTGAAATTGTCTTGATAAAGAGGTACTACAACAGACTGTTTCTAGGGATTATCCCACCTTTACAGAGAAAAGTGTGTAAGTTGATGAACATTTTTTCTTTTTCCAGGCTTTTTTCGATAAAATACAGCTGTAAATTTATCTTCGCAAGAGGTAGTTTTCTCACGGAACGATAAAATAATAGCCCTCTCAGTATACACATATTCCTTGGGGTATGGTTTAGTCGTTTAAGAGGGTGTTAATGGAGTGTAGCTGTAGTCAGTAAACAACTAAAAAAATGGAGTATGGTTTAGTCGTTTAGAATTAAGCTATGGGCTCATATTTGATCATGTCCATATTGAGGAATCTTGTGCAGTCCCAGTATAGAAAGTAAAACATTGATTAAATACTATGAACGTTAAGATATAAGTAGCTTTAACACATCGCTTTAACTTTAGTTATTCCGCTGGTACAGGTGCACCTAGCGGGGTTGGATTTAAAAACTATACACTAAGGGCATCCTCATGAATCACTTTCACAGGAGATTATATGATTAATACCAACATATCCTACGCTTCAAGAGGGTAGAGAGTTTGAACTTCGCTTTTCTGTTGTTGTTTTATGTTGTTTTTTTATCGCTCAAACTTACAAGACCAACCCCCCTCCCCCTCAGCCTAGTATTTTTTCTGAGTCTTTTCCTAGACAATAAAGCATCAGCACCTGGCGCTTTCAGTTTATCCCTCGCCCGCATTTTGAGACAAGTTTAGTGATGGTCAGTTACTATGGTAACGAGAGATATAACGTCATAGGTAGCAGGCGGTCAAGCCATTTTTGAGTGAAAAGTTATGTTTTTTCAACTTCTTTCAGCAACAAAAGTAAAGATTGAGGAGAAAATGATGCAAAGTATTTATTGGTGTGGTACTTTACATGTCAAGCCAAAGAAAACCTATCAATTCTCTCGGTTTTTACCTGATTTCTAATTCTTGAAAAAATCCAAGATGGCAACCATGTTTAGTGACGTCACAGGCCTCCAGCAGCGCGATCACAGGCTTTCAACTGAAGGCAAAATCGTTTCGAAATACTGCAACATTTCAAAATCTCAGGAAAGGGGTTCCATCAACGCCCCAACCCCTTGTACCAAGGTGGGTACCAAGGTGGGGGTAGGACTTTGAGTGTAGGTCCGAAGGTTAAGGTGAAATGATTTTCTTTTTCTTATTCCAGATCCCATTTAAAAGACAAGAAAAAGGCTACTGTCATATGTTTAAAGGATGTCGATTGATGGGACGAAGAACATCTGGTTTGCAGTGTTTCTCACTGAGTATATAGTGATAATTATAAACAACGTCTTCACTCTCATTGTCTTTGCAAGAAGCCGCCATCTACGCAGACGCAATACGTACCTGATAATGAACCTGACTGTAGCTGATTTGTTTACTGGAGCCGTCGCGGGACCTGAAACCGTTTGGTTTATTAAAACAGAAAAAAGATCGACACATGGTTTCAGAGCTTTATATACAATAATCGCTGAAATTTGCTGGATAGCTTCACTGGGAAACCTAGCTTTAATATCTTTAGAGCGGTTGCACGCAACACTATATCCATTTAGGCATTGTTTAGTTGGAAAACGCATTTACTATAAGATTATCAGTTTTAGTTGGTTGGGAGCTTTGATTCTAGCATGTGTTCCACAAATCATTCGCATGAGTGATGTACCCCTCGCAGATCGATACCCCTGGATAATTTATGTTCTTCTTACCCTTGCAGTACTAACAATATCTTATGTTATAATTATTTCAAAACTTATCAGAAAAGCTCATGTCCAGCAGTTAGGGTCAGTTATGTCAGCAGAAAGAAAACTTTCAGTAACTTTATTCATAGTTAGTGCTGCCTCTATACTTACTCTTCTTCCCTGGGTAATAATTATTTGTATCGCGGTAAGTTTAGACCGTCACTCATGGACTACACCCACATCGTTCAAGATAGTACAAGCGTTTTATAACCTTAATTCGATATTGAATCCAGTGATCTACGCCAACCTATTGAACTGCAAGCAATGTAGATATGGACTGTATATGCAGTTTCGTGGACTTATCAACTATGTGTAAATATTAAATGTATCCATCGACTATTAAGATCCCTCAAATGTAGACAATAGCTTTGCTTAAAAATGAAGATTGTGTTCCACCAAAGGAAATTTGCATAAAACATTAATAAATCGAGGGTATTTGTTGTCAATATTCATCGCTCACTTGAACAAAAAGGCTCTTTGCGACAGATTCAGTGTTCCAACTAAACCGGATAGTTCTTGCGCCGCTTTCCCCAATTTTCCCCCTGACTTTTCTTTTTGATAACATAACGGAAACTGTACGTAGTCATTAGACTGAAGGAACGAAAGAATTCAATTTTTGCAAAGTTTTTATTTTGCTTTATCTGCAAATTACTTGTTACAGCTAGAGACATGCAACTCACGTGTGTTTCCATTAATGGATATCGGTCATCATACATCATCAAACATTGACCGGCTGGAAATTTTATGAAGAACGAAAGCATCAGCCGAGAGCATACTATCGTTCTATCCCAAGAAGAATCATCGATAAAAAAAGGATTACACGAATTGTTTACCAAAACCTCCAAACAGCTAAACAGCTGACTGCCACGACAAGTACAAGCAAGACGGCGATGTCACGGACTATTGTGGAAAACAGGATTCGATACGCAGTCATCAGAAGAGCAAAAGTCCGCGAAATGTAGTCAGGCAGCGTGCCTTGACGAACATGGTTCAGGCACCGATGCCGATGCTGATCTCCCAGGGGAAGCCAACCCCGTACCGCCTGAGCCAAAACAGGACAAAGCTAGGAAAAAGTGCTCCAGGAAGCGACAGCGGACATCGGAGGAGGCCCACATGGCGATGTGTGGAAAGGCTGTGAATTCAAAACGACGAGTAAAATAGAACGCATTCTAGATAAATTCGGTAGCGACAGTAGCGACTAGGACTAAACATGCGAAATATTGAATTGCCAATTTCCTTTTGTTCATTTTTTTCAGTTGATAGTATTTGTAAGCGAAAACGCTAAAAATAAAATGATTTTTGTCACACAATTCGTCTTTTATTTGATGGTTCTATTCGTGCGTGCCGCAAATAAACGAAAAGTTACCCATAAGAAAACACCCGCGTATTTTACATATTTAGTACACTTTTGCACTATAGTGGCTCTAGTTGGAGTTATGTGAAAGATCTCCAATGGGTTTTTTTACATTACTCTTTAAAATATATATTAATTACTCTTGCATGATTAAAGATAGTTTTCAGAACACACACACAAAAGGTACAAACAAAAAAATAAATGGGTTAACCAGCTGGTAATCTAATAGTTCGAAACGCGTAACTTTGACAGAAAGGATAGAAAAGAGGTTTATTACCATATTTAATACCATTTTAATAGATTGGTAGAGTAGAACTTGTCATTCTTTTAATTGCCCTTATCTAAACGTCTAAGCTGATTGGTGCTATTATTATCGAGGTCGTTGTGTGTACGTAGTTTTTCGTGTTTCCAGCTTGTGAGAAGGTTTCATGACTTAGTGAAAAGTATTACAAACTGTTTCTAGTGATCATTCGCACCTTTACAAAGAGAAGTAATAAGTGCAAGTAATTAAAAAAGTTTAATATTCTCGGTAGTTTTCTTTCTTTCTTTTTTTTCCGATTTTATTTTTTTGATATCGAACGATAAATCAACAAAAGGCAGCTGTAAACCTCACAATAGGAAGGGCTCAAAGAATTAAAGGGAAGCTTAGGGTGCTCTTTATCCAGAGAAAAAAATCCCGCTCATTCTTCCTTTCCACTGTTCGCAATAAACACGGGGCAAAAAAATTGGAAACCGTCCAGAGGCAGATGCCAAGAAAACGATATGTTATAAAAGACTAATATATAAACAATTTGTCCAAATCTCAGGTCTTTGTAGCCCACAGTTTCCGAGTTATTTCCCGAAACATTTCACACACCTTTGTAGAGCTTTGTATACAGAGGCGCCATATTTGTGGACAGTTTTGGTACACCAATATGGTCGCCGGAAATCAACAAAAAAATCTAGTGTTCACTTTTTCTATAAAAGCTCTTCCTTTTCACTCGAGAGCTAGCATGCGTACGCATAAACACATCTTTTAATACTTGAAATGGTTAAACTGCTGAAAATCAAGAGGAGAAACTTTTTTTCAATTAGACAGCATTCCTAGTTTGGTGTCTCGTACCGTGAAAACTCGGCAGTTTAAAGTGCTGTATTTTCAAAATGAATCATGCTTTGGGACTGGAAACTTGCACAAAGATATATTTTCTATTTATCGTCAACCTAGTGTAAATAAGAATTCGTCAAACCTCGTTGTTTTGACTTTGCAATTTGATGACGTCATTGTGAAAACCATCAATTATGGGCCCACGTCTCAGTTAAATTAGGTTTCTTTTAGAAACAAGTGGTAGAACTAAAACGTCCTTATCTCCCAGAGCTTATCATTCAGACCATTCCATTGTTATTCTAGAAAACCTCTACAAGAAACAAAAGGAAATAACATTATACACGTTAAGCCTTTGAACTACACAACATAAATTTTCCTTTTTGTCATAGTTAGAAATGTTTAACAATTATCCCTTCAAGATTTAAACTGCAAAACCTTCCAGGAAGTTTAAGTCTGCGTGATATGCAAATGATAGCACAAATTAAACAACTCCTACCTAGCACGAGGAATATAACTACACAAACTAAAAAATACGGAACATTATTACCATATTTATATTCATACACCGAATGCAAATATGGTGGACCTCTCGGCCGGCCCGGGTCTAGTTGCGCGAAAGCGAGGCTAGTGAGGCCTCAAGAGTTTTGTTTTGACTGCGCGTCTTAGCGATTGAGTCGATCGATATGGTTTGCTTCGAGTTGTTGCATACCTGAGGGCCACCAAAAAGAAGATTTTACTCTGGCTGGAATAGCCTTTACTTTCTCGAGATCTTTTCACAAAGAAGGTTAAGGATTCATGCGATTCGGCGCGGGGATGGGAAGCACTTAACAGCGAAAGTGTGCTCGCTTCACTTGCTTTAGAGGAAAAGACTCACGAAAGTATTTGAATGAAATAATTTTCACAAGAGATGGTGCTGTTCCAAGATGTTTGCATGGTTTGTTAATTATCCAACAAAAGGTAAACATTCTCGAGAACGGGAGCATCCGCTGTGGACTGTAAGATCTTTTAGATTTCACACTGAAAACAGCTGCGTTAAAATATAACAACAACAATAACAATCGCCTGTGTTAATCCTACAAGCGTGGCCTGTGAAACTATGTAAGAACCAGAAGAAAGCGACATATTTCAAGAAGAGTCCTTGAGCAAAGTGCACTGAAAAAACTAACAGAGGAACCGTTGCCAACTAAGAAAGTAAGAAGGAAAAAGGTTCTGGCAGAGAAAGAGCGTGCAAGTATTCGAGCATTGTATTTGACCTTGCGCGTGATCTATTTTAGCAACTTGTCGAATGGTTTCGAGATAAACTAACAGCGATTTTCCAAAAATTGCTTCTTTTATGGCACTGCTCAAACTCTTGAACACAGGATCGTAAAGACTGTGAAAACATCCGGCCTTGTTGTCTGTCGTTGTGTCCCTGAGAGCGCCTATTAAGATTGATAAGTCGCGACGGCGGATTCACTCGTTCTCGAAGATATTTACCTTTCCTTGGTAAGAGAACGGACAAAGCAAACTTGAAACAGAACCATGAATCTTTCAGTTATTCACGATTCTAATAGTTTCGTGAGTCTTCTCTTCTGAAATGAGGCGAGCACACTTTCGTTCTTTTATTAAACTCCGTGATAGTAAAGTGCCTCCATTCGCGGGGCCGAATCGCTTGAATCCATTTCTTTCTTCGTAAAGAACCTTGGCAAAGCAAATATAATCAACTGTCTTCTCTGCTGGAGTTAAATCTCCTCTTTGATAGCTCTTAAGCACGTAACAACTCGAAGGAAACCATATTGATCGACTCAATCGCTAAGACGCGCAGTCAAAACAAAACTGTCGAGGCCTCACTAGTCTCGCTTTCGCGCAACTAGACCCGGGCCGACCGAGAGATCCGCCATATTTGCATTCGGTGTATACTATACCGGAAAGTTTGTTTTGTTTGTTTTGTTTTTTGTTTTTTCGTAGTTAGTGCTGCCTCCACATTTACTCTTCTTCCCTGGGTAATAATTAATTTGAGTAAAATCCCACTAGTAGTCTATTATTAATGCTGCGTTCTGATTGGTTGAGCTACTACTATGATACATGGTAAAGCCCACTAGTAGCGAAGAGCGCCTGATTTTGGGGGGCAAAAAAGGATTTACGTCTAACTTTAACCAGCTAAAAGTTGTTTTGTCTCGACATTTTTGACGAACTAGTTGGATTTTACTAAAACAATTATTCCTGTCGCCCTCATGGCCTCTGAGTCAATAGCCAATTCGGCCTTCGGCCTCCTGGGCTATTGACTCAGAGCCCATTCGGGCTCGAGGAATAACTGTTAAGTATCTCGATAAGTTTAGACCGTTACTTATGGATTGAATTCACACTGTTCAGGATAGCTTTTGCGTTTTACCGCCTTAATTCGATATTGAATCCACTGATCCACACAATTAGATTGCCAGGACGCAGGAGAGCTTTGAAGAAGCTTTTCTGCACAAACACTTTGTATCCAGTAAGGCGGGACCAGCCTTTTCAACTGCAAGCAATGTAGACATGGACTGTATAGGCAGTTTTGTGTACTAATCAATTATATGTAAATATTAAATGCATCCATCGAATATCGACTATTAACATCCCTCAAATGTAGACAATACCTTTGTATAAAAATGAAGATTGTGTTCCACCAAAAGAAATTTGCATTAAACATTAATAAATCGACAGGGTATTTTTTGTCAACATTCATCACTCACTAGTCAAAAGTCCGCGATCTGTCCAATCAGATCATTATATAAACAAAGTCTAAAGGCTCCCTCGCCTTTCTTCTCCCCCAAGCTACGCTCGGCCAGCTTCGCTCGCCGATTTTCTTTTTCTCTCCGGTTAAAAGGGGAGCTGTTCGCTGGCTACTACCTACACAGAGAATAAATTAAAGGTTTTGTCAACTACAGTCAATCAGAAGGGGGAATTACGACCAACTTTTTTTAAAACCCTGACGACAACTGAACAAGGTAAAATAGCTGTTCCAGAAAGATTGTCGGAAAAACGCGTTTAAGTGCACGAGTCAACCCTTTCTCGTATTGTGGGTAGTGTTTTTAAGTTCCCGGTTCCCAGCTTGCTTCAGCATTTCAGGGAAAGCTTAGAAAAGGGTGTATGTACTTAACCTTGAGAGGGTGAATAGCAAAATATTAGGTTCGAAAGCCGCAGCTGTGTCAAGAACTTACCTCATTTTGATACTGTTATTGATTTGAAGCAATATATCTGATGTTGTTATGTAAAAGCAAAAAAGTGATAGGACAAAAGGAATTCTCTTCCCAGAGAGTAAGCTCAGTAGTTCTTCAGCCAAAGAAAACTTTCATCAACTTTATTCAAAGCACTGCTTCTTCTCTTACTATTTTTCCTTAAAACTAAGCCTGGTTTTCATATGTCGGGAAAATTCCAGGCTATCGGGGATTTTACTGTTTCCCGACTGCCCAGATTTTGCCGACTAATGAAAACTCGAAATCGTAGATATCCCCGAGTCTGGGATGGACGGGGTCAAATCTGGAGAATCGGGAGCGTTTCTATTTTCCCGACCGTCTTAGATTTCTGCGATGGTCGGCGATCATTCCCGACAAATGAAAACTCAGATTTGTATAGTCGGGGACGTCGGCGATGGATTTCGCTCTTTACCAATCCCCATCACACTCAGTAAACATGGCGTCTCTCGAAAACAGGAGTGATTGCTATCTCGAATCTCTTGCCCAAGAGGGAAGGAAGAATGATATGGTGTTTTTAGGTGGCTTCTGCCTTTCCAGAATAGAAATTCTTGCATTGACGAGCGAAAGAACGCAGATGTATTGAGAACGACGCAGCATAAACTCGTGTTCATCCATGTTGCTGTATAAATGCTGTTACATTTGTGTTCAAGATTCAATTTTTGGCGCACTTTCCATTTCCCGCCAAATTCATAATAGGGAGAAACTGGAGCAGACTTCTGGCGATTATCCGATATATAGGCAAAATCTGGGATGGTCGGCAAAAAGTAGAATCCCTACTCGTTTGGGATTTTCCCAACATACGAAAAACAGGCTTCATCCGATATACAGGCAGAATCTGGAATGGCTGGCAAAAAGTAAAATCGCCGATCGTCTGGGATTTTTCCGACATATGAAAAACAGGCTTTACTTCTGTGAGTTCACTTCACTCATAGACCTTTCCTCGGAATATATATATTTTTTTTCATCTTATGGCCTGGACAAGTTAGGAAAAATCCCTCAACTCCACTGAAAAGAATGCCTTTAAATTAATAAAATTGCTAAGTTTGAAAGTGATTTGTTGAAAACGTAAGAAGATAGAAATTCTCAAAGTCGCGTGGGCCTCACCATACAAACGTCTGAACTTTAGCAACTTTGAGGAGCTATTAATATCTTCGCTCGCTTAGGACGTATCACTTTCAAACTTAGCAATTTTATAGATGTTAAGGCGTTCTTTTCATTAGTGCCGACGTATTTTCCCTAACTACTCCGTGTCAAAAGTTGAAAAACCGCGGAAGGGTCATTGGCATAAAGTGATTACATTCAGGAACGTGGCCAGTCATTTTTTTCCTTTTTAAGCCCTAGTTGTAAAAGTCCTGAAGGAGCAAGAGAGTGAGTTGGTGGGAGGAGGTGTTGGGGACATAATCGCAAGCCACGAGAACGCAGAACTGTAAGCAACTACAGCATAACCGTTCTGGTTGTCTTCAATGAGTATAAGCAGTGAGTTTGATAACTCACTGCTTATACTCATTGAAGGCAACCAGAATTCTTAATAAAGATCTATTTACACTCATGAGACATAAGATAGAGACATGAGTATCTTTTTGCGCATGCGTGATTGGCTTGTGTGCACTAGAGCCGGGAATCCGCTGTTTCTCTGTACCATAGATCGCACGTATAGCTTTTTTCTCTTCTCATAGTGCCAAATCTTGGTTGATTATCGTTTACATGGGCAAAACGGTCGGTTCACGCTTTTGGCAAATGGTAAGAACATTTCAGGACTGGCAAATGTCGTCATAAAATCGCGTTTGCCATTTTTACAAATCTGTTCCATTTACCGAAAAACTTAACTGGTATTAAAGATGGCTTTGAAGAAATCTGAAAAAAAAACAAACGACATTTTCGTTAATTTTGCCGACATGCTTCGGAAAATCTCTAATTTTTCAAGCATTGCAGCATGTCAGATGGGCCACACATGATGTCGTATCCTGCAAACAACACTTGGAGCTGGACCTATCGTCAATCATAGCAGGAAACCATGCATTACATCCACGGACAAAAAACTAAAAGCCACAGTATCGGCTCCTGGCGCTAATTACTGTAATGGCTGTCAAACTTCAAATGTTTGGCGGCGAAACACGTCACGTTCACGTGAAAGTAGACCACGGGGGTCACGGAAACAACAGACAAAAATAACCTTCGCAGCACGCGCGCGAACGTTAACTTTACTTCACGGGGCACAGGGATTCGCTCTCTTAGCTCATTCTCTCTTGCTAGATGATCTGATAATGCAGTACGAGTATGATAAGTATGCTACTCAGAGCGTAAGGTCAGAGAAAAACTCGGAACTCTATCATCATTAAAGTACTCATAGAACAACAAACACATGCTAAGTTTAACTATATCAGGAAGTTTCAATAAACGCAGAGCTACGTAACGAGGAGTTATTGGTTTCATAAAGGGAACATCGTTAATTATACGAACAGATTTGTTTTGTAATTTCACAACCTTTGATAGAGGAGCATCATAATTGTTTCCACACAAAAGACAACCATAATAAAGGTAATGATATATCAGAGAAGAGTAAACAGAGACTAGTGATTTGGACGTCAGGTAACGCGTTAACCTGTTTAACCTGGAAAAATCATTGACAAATATTAAAAATAAAATGGGACCTAGTATAGATCCTTGAGGAACCCCAGAAGATATTTTATACCGATCGGACATAGCCCCATTTATGTAGACCTTTTGTTTCCTATTGTTAAGATGTGATCGAAACCATGGATAATAGAAAGACTTGATAGGAAACTGGCTGACGCGATCGGTTCCAACATAGTGGGAAAATGTGACGTCACATTATCGAGAGCCATTCAACCTCATTCCACGTTTTGCGCGTCTTATGTTTCCTCGCATATTTCACTATCTCTGTCTTATACATATTGGCCATATTTTGAAGTAAAGGATGAAGAGGACTTGCTCTTGGAGAAGACATTTAGAGGGTACAAAACCGGTAGAGGCAAAAGACTGAGTAAATGATTGTGAAACTTGTAAGAGCGACGAATGACTCCAGCGCCCGATAATTTTATGCACCAAGCAGGAAGCCTAACTACATAAAAATTATGCGAAAACTTACATGTATACAGCTACAAAACACCTATAAAAAAGGCAAAGACTAATTTCTTCAAACCACAAGAAAACCGGAAATAATTTTAACCCTTTTTATCACGATTTTCACGATTTCTTTTCTGCTTTTATCGACAAGCTCAGCGAGTGTCAAATTTTATAAGTTTACAACCCTTGACAAACTGATTTTATTAGGGGTACAAGTACCTAGCTCAATCAACCGTTTAATTTCCCCTTCCATTTAATTTAAGGACAATCAGTGACAAGAAGTCGTATTTGAGAAATATAAAAAAAAGCAGGGAAAAGCTCACAGTATGAAGGAAAATTTGCTTGCGGACCACCATGGAAACGCCGTTTCTAAATTTTTTCAAATCAATTTTCATTGTGAAGCAATTTTCAGGTATAAATGTACAGTGATCCAAGGTACTTTTCAGTCACGTCTTTGAAAAAGCGAACTGCAACGCTTTTAAAAATGTTATGTAGAACGGTTAATTGTTAACTACTAGAATACAACTGGGAAGCAAACTCTCCTGGTTAATAGTAGAACCGTCACTTCTTTTTCATTAGGAAACACTTGTCTTCCATAAGGCTTAATAAAACCTAGAAATGTATTATCTTTGAAATACTGACCTGTATTGGGATGAAACAAAGTTTAAGTTTTTGAGTAGTGTTAATGATATGGATAGGGAATACTGTAAATCACCTCTGAAATAAACGTAAACACTGTTCCCAAAGAAAAATAGAAGCTGCTTATATATATCAAAAAAAAAACAAAAAACAAAAAACAAAAAAAAAAAAAACAGTAACATCGGGGGTTGATAGAGTATTGTAACGTAGTTAACAAAAGAGGGTTAGTTTGGTCTTATTTTTGCGTTTATTAGGAGAATTAGATAAAATGGGTTGGGTCAGTTTGAACAAAACCGGCCTCTTTGATGAACCGAAATTTCACGATATTCGTGACTCACTCAAGTTAGCGAGATAAAGCCTATAAATGATTTCTTACCTTGAAGAAATAGCTTGCCCCTTGGTGAATTAAATATTGTGTATATGGACAGATTATTTACGTTATAAGACCCGTGGAGGGTTTTTCGTTGAACGCACTTCGTTTCCTTTTCTGAATAGCTCTAAAGTGAGAAAAAAGACCTGCCTAAAATTCCGGCCGGTACGCCAAAATAAATCCTCAGAATAAGCTTTATCTACAGCTTCAGATAGATGTTTTATGTCTTCTCTTCATTTCTTTGGGATCTTTTTAACTTTTTTGATACGACCTCCCCGAAGTTTGCTAATTGGCGGATTTTTAGATGACCGCCATATTGAAACTTGGCAATTTGTCAATGGTTTTGTACAGGACTGTGATTCCATGCATGATATCGTGACATTGGTTTCCTACGCCGTCACGCACCGGCCGTTGACACCGTCATAAGACTTCATGTATTAACGGGTGAGCGAGTTCCCCATTGATATCTTCAGCTTTATATTCCGTTTCCTTTGGGTTTAACAATGTGGAGGAAAGGAATTCACGAAATCTTTATTTTCACTGCTAGTAGCCATTATGCAAATACAGAACACCTGCGTAAATAGTATATCCGTCTTCAAGATTGTCAACATGCGATTTTAAAAACAGAATTAAGCAATCAGAATATCAGATAAAAGTTCTGTCAAAAGATGCCTTCAAAACTGAGAAAAGTTAGACTTTGGACTGGCATAAAGTCGATTAAAATGGGGATTGGGTTGAAACTGGCATCAACAAGATGCGTGAAAAATATTTGCGTATATACACACATGTTTACATTTGCAGATGAACCTCCGGATATTTGATTAGAATTACTTTGGCGCAATTTACAAGTCAACCAGTTTTCACGGCAAGAAGTTAAACCTCATTTACCAACAATTTTCGAAACGGCAAATCACAGAACTAAAAAATTCGGTATTCTCCATCTGTTTTCCCACTTCAGAATACATCCCGCAAATTCCTAATTTTCCGTGTGAGAATTCAAGGAAAGTCGGGAGTTTACTTTCCGTTTTCCTGCACTTTACTGGGATGTCTCGGCTCACTCCTTGTTTCCTCGTCAAAAAACGTTGTGTTGTATACAGGACGGGCTGACCCACTAGCTGAGATCTCGTTTCGAGCAACTGGGATCTCGTCAGCCTGGCTTCTCATACAAACACAACAAACATTTTAAAGGCATGAGCCTAGCCAGCACGATAAAGAGAGCAAGCCGGGCTTACCGAGCTGGCTCACTTCATATAAACAGCTTCAGTTCAATGGGTGCAAAACAGAAATTGAGCTTATGACTATATCGTCAGAGGTGTCTGTTTTCAGAAGTCCATGACATGACCATCCTCCCGTTGCAGACCGCATGAGCTTGGATAAGGTGGCGAAAATTTGCGTTCCTGTGCAGAAAACTGACAGAATAGTTCGGTCTAGAATCGCGTGTATAGGGTTTTTGCGGAATCAGCGGTGTATGAACGTATTTATTGTTTCAATTCCAAATGAATAAGAAAGAAATAACCAAATTCGAAGTGGATTTTAAGAAATTTTTTGTTGGCGTTCTAATCTAAGCCGAATGTTGACATAATTTCTTAGAGGCCAGTTCTGCAAACGGGTGTGAAAAATGTCATTTTGGTCTGAGATAGGGCCAAGATTTGAAGAACCGGGCGGCACACCTCCCCCAAGAATTCTCATGAGTACCCCCGGGTTTATCTCAAATTGTCAAAATTTTCCGGCAGACCCCTCTAGAGAAACTCGCTCCCTCAGCGGTCTTTGAGCTCCTGCTACGTGTAGGCTAACCCCATCAGAATTCAAAGAGAGCTCCGCGGTCACTGACTTTTCATTTTCCTTTTCCTGTCATAGAAAAATTAATGTCAAACTGAAATGTGCCTGGCAGGACCATGACTAGTAAGAAATAGAGCAATTCAAAGGTATGATCGTATTTAGTATATACACACGCACTGATCTTGGTGATTTAAGCAATCTGATTGGTTCGCTATCTTAGACTATTCAACAATATTCAACTCCTAGCGAGTGGATAATGTGTGAGTTCGGTGTTTTTCCCCATTTTGTTAGAGAACAATCTTTTAAAAGTCAACAAAATCCTAGGGTTGACTTTTTTTTGAGACAAGAAAAGACTAGGAAGGATTCAAAACGGCGTTTTTCCATTTCCTGTAGCCGAGTTTTGTGCTCGATGGATTGTTTACAACTCTCGTTTATTGGCGTAGAAGAAGCCGTTTCGTGAACTCAGCGTTTCCTAACGAGAAAATTCGGCCAAAAATCACGTTTTTTTTTTTTATGACAAACAAACTTGAAAGTAAATGTTAGCAAAAATTCTACGTTTCAAGTAAATAGGGAAAAGAACAGGAAGACGGCGTCTTACCGCGAGCAATCGAGCCGCCATTTTTCTCAGCACTTCATGCGAACAACGACACAACAAACCCTTTTGGCTATAAACTTGGCGAGTCGACAGAAAACAATAAAGCTCTACTTTTCTTCTCAGGTAAGGAAACAATTCAAACTTTTAACGGTTCCATCTAAGCCATTACGCTGTTGTTTGCGGTGACAAACTTGTGAATTGCCATGTTTCAAAAATTCTGCGATCATTTTTTAAACTTTCGCGTGATTTGATCCGTCAATAAAATCATAACTTTTGATGGTTTCCTCTCTGGTTTTGTTGGGATCAATTCGTGTATATATACTAAAACAATTATTCCTTTCAATCTCGGTGAATAGTGGCTTTAGGAATATTTACCTCGCCGCTTCGCGCCTCGGCAAATAGTTCGCCACTGTTCACCTCGATTTCAAAGTATAATTGTTAAATGACACTATAACTAGTCGTGTCTTCCTACTCTCTTCCACAGTCAGCTATCTTTGCGCTTGCTACCGTTGATGACGTTTGAAGCCCATCTACATAAAAAAGGGGTTTCAAATCCAAGGCACACCTCCGTTGGCTCACATATTCTCCCAATATAGTTCATTTTATTTATTTATTTTTTTATTTTTATTTTTTTTTTTTTATCCATTGAATGCCTGACTCTGTCTAAACGCTGGAGATATAACAAAATTAAAAAAAAAAACAAAACAAAAAAACAACGAATTGGGAATAACTGAAACAACATGAACTGAGAAACATCATATATCGCAAAATCTAAGTGGGTCAGAAACTTTTGCCGTTGGATACCTAGACTCAGACTTTTTTTTGTTGTTGTCAATTAGGTTCCAGTTTGGAAACAATCAATGTTAGAAGCGCAATGTTGACAAGAATGCCCCTTTAATTAAAGGATGTCTGACGAAGTAGAGGATATCGGGTTTGCAGTGCTGACCACAGAATTTTGTTTTATATTCATAATCAAGACCTTTACGGTTGTCGCCTTTGCAAGAAGTCGCCGTCTACGCAAGCGCAGTACATACCTGGTAAAAAACCAAACTGTGGCTGATATGCTGGTTGGAGCTGTGGCGGGACCTGTGTACCAAAATGGTCTACCAGGACCGCAACTTGGTCTCAGTTGGATAAACTGTTGGAGGGCGATCATTGACAGCTTTTATATAGTTTCAGTAGGCAATCTAGCATTAATTTCTTTAGAGCGACTGCACGCCACGGTTTATCCATTTAACCACTGCTTGGTCGGGAAACGTGTTTACTGTAACATTATCTTTTGCAGTTGGTTTGGGTCCTTCATTCTAGCATCTGCATTTGTCATTCTTGAAATAAATGAACCGGTTGCACCTCGAGGTGCATGGGTAAGCTATACTTTCGTTACCCTTTCACTTCTTACAGCAGCATATGTTATCATTTCATCAAAGGCTTTAAGCAAACCTTATGCCCAGCGGTTTAGCTCAGTTATTCTAGGGGAGAGAAAACTTTCCATAACTTTATTAATAGTCACCGCAGCCTCTATAGCTACTCTTCTTCCGTGGGCAATAACAAGTTGTATTTCTCTACGTCTAGGTTACATGAGGATGCAATTAGCATTCACAATTGTTACAACTCTTATACTTGCAATTTATTATCTAAACTCGATCTTGAATCCACTGATTTATGCCATTAAATGGCGACAGTTCAGGAGGGCTTTGAAAGGGCTTTTCTGCAAAAATACTTCATCTACAGGACGGGCCCTACCCATTGACCTTCTAGAAATGTATTGGGCGGTAAACACGACTAAAAAGGACCCAAGGGTTAGGGGCCTCTTTGAAGCCACGTTTTGAAATGAAATTCCAGGGAATTGTTAAATGGGTCTTAGCTTGCAAAGCAGTCTACGATGTCCCGTTTATTGATAGTTTTACTTCCTGCTGTTTTAGTTACAACATTTTTTCTTAGAATTTAGAGATTAATCATAACTGTAAAAAAAAAAAAATTATAATTATAATAAAATCTCAAATCTCATTGGACACTATGCGCCATCGCGGGCGCTCACTTGAGTGGAGTATCTTGTGTTCTAATTTAAGAAAAGCTTGAAATGTCACAAAGTTTCGTTATAGTTATGATTAATTGGTAACAGAAAGCTTCGTGTCGTCTTATTTGGTCTGTAATAACGCTGGTGATTAAACAGATCGGACTCTCTCTATACAGTCGTCCGCTGATTTTGTTAATTGATCACTCGTACAATTACAGACCGAAATGGACTCCATTCAGTCCTTACCATTATTTATAGGAAATGTAAGATTCAAGTTGACAACTGAAATAAACGGTCCGCAATAATCCTAATGAATGCAACTGGCAAAGGCTACTAATTTTGTGTAGATATAGTGACCGATACATGGCCATTAAAGGTAAAGCTTAGTCCCCTGGTGCAAATTGAGGTTATTCATTAGCCTTAAAAAAGATTCTAAATCTGTATTGTATCTCGGTATCACGATCTTGAAACAGCTCTCCAGCAAGGTAGAGAGAATAAGAGAGAAAGATAGCAAACACTTTAATTTACAAAGCTTTAATTCAAAAAACAACTTGTTGCAAGGATGCAAACTGAAGGGTCTATTTGCTGCCCGTGCGAGTATAGATTGATTGTGGTAAGGGCGCCAATTATGACTAATCTGTCGATAAAGTCGAAGTTACACACCTATCTAGCGAAATAAAAGCTGTATATGAAGAATTCCTGTAAAAACTACAAAATAGCAATTGATCACTTGTGAATGTTGGACGTTTTCTCCTGCTCTCCTTTCCTGACGGACACTCTTGTAAAAGGACACAGTCAGGGAGAGCGGCACTTCTGTTAACATATCCATAATGACGATTATTATCAGACCTTTCCTTTAGAATATCTTAACATTGCCAAGAAAAGAAATGATAATATACTTTGTAGACTTACAGCTATGCAATCAATAGAAACATTAAGGACAAAGAAAAAATTGACTACCTCCTCACATTTTCACTAAATAACTAGGGGCTCATGCCCTAAATGACTTGAGATTTCACGAGAATGACAACTTCTGGGATGTCTGCCAAAACTGCCATTGTTGCCACCTTGCACTTAGACCCGAAATTACCATCTTTCAACGCCCACTTCTATGACCTTCTGCTGGTACAGCTTCAAGAGTTAACGAAATTTTTTTTCTGTACGTCGTTGACGCGTTTTATTTGTTTGTTTGTTTGTTTATTCATTTTTTTAACCTTCACTTGATGCAAAGGACGATGCCTTTGGACAACTCTTGATAAAATATGCCAGATCTTAACTAAGAAAACTGACCTTTGAAATTTTGATAAGGGATCCTGTAAGTCCAAAGCAGAACTTCCTATGCAAATCGATAGTGCTAAACGAATATCAAAAAATTGTCGTTTTTTCGCCATTAATCTTACACTACTAGGGAATGTATCGACATTTTTTGAGTGTAAATACCAAGGGCAGATTTAGGGGTGGACCCAGGGCGCCCCGCTCTCCGATTTTGTGGTTTATTAAATATTTCAGCATTACATGTACAATAAGGAATCCAGGCATTTGCTAGACTTAAGCGTCCAGAATGCACTGGATTGCATCTCAGAGAACTTCAATCACAAATATTTTCTAGGAGGAGCATGCGCCCAAAACTCCCCAGAAAAGTGCGCCGTTCGCAGTCCTGATTGGCGCTATCACGCCCATATTGCCACTGTATAATATGTCTCTAGGCCCCCTCTATCACAAAAATCCTCCGTCCGTCCCTGAATACAAAGTGACCAAAAGTACAGAGTTGCTGCCCTTTTAGAAGAAAAACTGAAAATTATTGGCGAAATAGCCTTACAATAATTATTATAACATACCGCGCGTGCTTGCCCTGTATAAGTTCTATTGAGCCGCTATGAACAGCTATGAACAATCTTTATTTACGCACGCCCGTGCGTAAATAAGATGATGTGTTCAGCTGTGTTTTTCGTCCCTTTTCCTAAGTACCCAAAAATCGACAGCAATGATAAAAAACTTTCTAGACTTCTTTTGGAATTTACCTTCCTTCTAGCCACTCAAAGCAACAGCAAAAGCGGTGAAGATGTTTGGCAAATAATAGAACCTGAATGATTCGTTGAAAAGTCTGCCGTAAAGACTGACATTTAATTGGAAAAAAAGTACAAATTGGTCTGTGTCGGAAAATATCCAGTTTGCATAAAGTGTCCTCCGTTTTAAACGTTTGTTTTATATCCTACAAAACAAGTTAATTATAAAGTAAGCTCAACAGCAAAAAATTATACAGTTTAGTTACCGCCGAACAATCCGACTGAAGCAGGAAAATTTCTCTTACAATAACAAGACAAATTACACAAGAGACATAAATTTATTACTCACAAAAACAACTACTGCCAGGTCTTCTCAAGAAGCCGTAATGACCAGCCATTGTTCGTAAATGAATATAAGTTAACGCAGAATGACAGTCGTCTTCGCTGAAAAACAAGCAAATCCAAACCATACTCCACGATCTTCTTACGAACATGTGAGTATTTTCACTTTAGGTGGACTTTAGACTCTTTTAGCTTTGTTTCTTTATAGTTTTCATTGATCGTTAACGAATAAATAACCAAATTTTCTTTCTCAGTTTTACAGAAAGAATTTCCATTCAAACTTGACCATTGTGGCATGTTTTTAATCAGCCAATAGAAGCGTTTGTTATTGTGTCGCGCGTTACGAGAATTTTGTAGTTAATCGAAAAGCAAGCATTTTTGGCAGCTATGTTATAAAAGAATTTGTTCATGCTAAGCGTGCGTTTATCGAGTTATGGATGCACTTGGGAAGTTTGGAGAGCACTCAAGAAGCTAGAGTTGCACTCGGCTATCGCCTCATGCAACTCTTACGCATCTTTCGTGCTCTCCAAACTTCCCGCGTGCATCCATAACTCGATATACGCACGCTAAGCATGAACAAATTCTTAATTTGAAATTCAATTAGTTTCATCGAGTTTAACCAGACGTCCATACAGAATGATGGATCCACGTTGCTTGGTAGACCATTCAATCTTCTGGTTGCTAAACTTAGGGTCAATCTCAGAGGTAGCAGCAATCGTCTGTGGTCCAACCTGATAGCTATCAGGCAAGTATCTTGCCTAGTCCCTAGGCCTCATTTTTCCTCGGAGCCAAAGCGTTTCGGGTCACGTGGTTCATGCGAAAATGTAAGGCCTAGACAAAAATCCTCAAAAGTGAGACAAAAGTGAGACAGGTCAATGGCGATGGTAAACAAGACCAGTCTTTCGAATTTCAAAGTTAAAAATACATCGTTAAAACACACAGATGGGAAAGGAATCTTCAAAAGAATCCTTAGTTTTCTTCAAGTTGACAAAGAAAGGCTTTTCCGGCTTTATAAAATTATCACGGCCGATCGGAGCGCTTTAATTTGCTTGTTTTGAAACGCCACCAAGTAGCGAAGTTTTTGAAGAATTTTCAGGTATATTTTGTACTCTATAGTCAAGAAAATTACGCATTTGTGAATATTTTATCTTTAACGTTTTATACATTTTGAGATCGGCTTGAGCGCCCTGATTTGAGATTTGTGTTGAATAATTTTTACTATGTGCTCAGCCGATTTTACTTGAGTGAACGGATCGACGAGCCAAATTTGTGTCACGCGAATTGCATTGAAGGATTAATTTATGGGCCTTTGAATAAAAATTTTCGGGAAATAATTTTTCTGTCTATTGTTGTGTGTTCTTTCATTGATTAACATTTGCTCAAAACACGATCCTGAGACAACGCATGCAAGTTGAATTTAATGCTTCTCACATTTATAATACACGCATCACATTTTTTTTTTTTTTTTTTACCGACTGTGTGTAGGACTGACAAAAGCTGAGTTACATTCTGTGAATGTCGGCGAATTTTATAGGATTTTTACTTTTAGATTCAGTTTCTGGGCACTTTTTGATACGCAGCTAATGAATTTTATTTGAAAGTATGGTTTTTCTAATTATTCAAGATTTGAGGTCTAAGTTTACAACACACGGGTCAATATTGTGTTTACTTTGAAAATTCGCGAGCGGCAAACTCCGATAGCTCAGTTGGAATGATGAGATTGAAGGAGCAGTATACAACTTCATAGGACTATGAATAACATTCTGATGACTTTTCAAAGCCGGTCGGCAAAAGTCGATCCTATAAACATCCACAAGAGTGGTTAATAACCAAAATCTCCTGCTGCCTGCTTGCTTGCTGCTCACAACATTAACGTCATCTTTCAATTTTTTTCAAATTTCAAAAGGTAGCGCACGCATGCGCATTCTGTTTTTGTCTAGGCGTTTCCCGCCCGTTCGCCTCGGATACGTCACCGAAAAGAATTGACCGAGAGGCACTGGGAAACGGCGTACAGGGACTAGGCAAGGTAGATACACAGTTGAAGAACGGTTTTGGCGTTCAACTTCTTTTTCGTCAGAGGGTTCTCAAAACTACAGAATTACAAGAACAATACAAAAAATATGTTACTACATCAAGGACGTGGTACATTTGATTTGAGTCTCCAAATTGTTCTTATAGTGTATTGGTTTGAAATCAAGACCGGTTGCTACTCTAATTATATGATCAAGATTTTGTAACGATTCTACTTCCAAGGCCATCATAGGGAGTCTCCAACCTCCCCCCCCGCCCCCGCCCTTCTCCCACCGGGGTTGCATTTCCTATTGACTTTTCCCAGTTGATACTTATTGCCTTCAGACAGGCCCTTTAAATGCTACAAAACATACTAAGCGATATTATTTATTTATTTATTTATTTATGCGCAAACAGTTTTTATTTAAGCCTTATTCTTTTTTGGCATAGATCAAAATACTAAGAACAAAAGAAAATTGAAAGTAAATGTAGGATAAATTCAAACCACACTATTTCCTTTTTGTTGTTGTTGTTATACATGTAGCTATAAACCATGCTCTCCAATACACCTCTCAATGGCTCATTTACCTTCCACCTTTTTTTGAGTTTGCATACTAATGCCAAAGACCAATAAAACAAGTCAAACAACTGCCATCTGGCGGCACAAGACCTGTAACTAATAAAAACAGAAAATGGAAGGTTTATTACTACATTTAATACTATTCTAATTGATCTGTCGGCGCAATTACCACCAACTTTTAATGACCTCATCCAAACGCCATCTAATGTTTACCAACCGATTCAACCGATTCCTTCTCCTTTATGCCGGCAGAGTATTGCAAGACTGTTTGAAGTGTGATCATTCGCACCTTTCTGATCTGAAGTGGAGAAAAAGGTAGAAGAATGACTATTAGTAAGTTTCAGTTACTCGCTTTCTCTCTTTTATCTCATTCAAATGAAAATGCGGCTGTTATTTCTTATTTTATTTTATTTTTTTTTTTTCATTGCAAGAGAGTATTCTTAAAAAAGGAGGCTGGCTATGATATTATGGGCGCAAATTTCAATTTCGCCTAAATGTTTTCTTTCAAACAAGGTAAAGGGAGAATCAAATCATGTGCATGCGGTGGTTCGCGTCTTGATAAGGGAATCGGTTTCATAGTTATTGTGCTCAGTGACGTCAGTAGAGAAAGTGAGGCTAATCTACACTACTATACCATATAGCTTACAATGTACCGACACGAAAAAATTTATACTCCGGGGTCGATGGTACGAACAACTGTTTCATGTTCACACTGCCTCTAAGAGGCTGGCACAGAAGCCTGTCCGCAACACAACTATCTATTTTCGAAATCGGCGTGTACCGCCACAACTTTAATGAAAAATCGCACTTTGCAGTAAATTTGAAATTTGTAAAACAGTTTCGCACATTGTATAAAAAATGGCGCCATATTGTAACAATTCCCTTTTCTTTGAAATAAACGTTTTGAGTGTTTCAACTCAGCTTGGATACCAATATATTATGCTACCCTTAAAATTAAAGGTGATGTCGTCATCAAGCAGGTAACTTACGAAAAATGCTTATATCTCAGCTCATTTGTCATGGACTTACTTAAATTAAGGTTTGTTGGTTTTGTGACTTACGAAGTTCGGTTACGCCTCGTTTTGTAAAAAGCGGTTTGCATAGAGTGTATGAAAATCACTAAAAACGTCTCGGGTACATGATAAGACATGTGATTTGAAACCCAGCAAAACTCCGTTCTTCTGACTCAATATATTATATATTAGATGTGTCCGGATGCATTAAAATACCTTTTTTGAACTGTCCCCATAGGGTTTTTTTCCGTCATAAATATAACATCAAGAAAGCTTCTATTGGTCGTTTCCACGTTTGCTGTACGTTGGTGATATATTCTTGATGCATCGATTGCTGGTTGAAGGTACAATATCGTTGGCTGTTCTAGCATTTACTTAGTTCACTAATGGCTTTTACATAGATAAAACGTTCTTTCGATTAGGAGGGTATACTGAAGATTGATCGCCAGGGGTTTGAAAGACATGATAAATATTACCAGGCAAGTCAAGATTAAAGTATCATCATGGCTTTTTTTAAATAATCTATTATAAATACAGAAAAAAGTACCTCTAAATGTCGGAATTGAACAAAAAAAAGTAGAAATCGGTAGTCTCTTAATAATGACAGAAAAAAATATTTTCTAGACCCAAATCTCGCACTGAGAAAACATTTTTTAAAGGTTCTTGCAAATTTGATTTTATAAAAGAACTGTCCGTTATAATTAGCAACATTTCGTGCAAAAAACAATCCAACTTGTTATTGCACTTGTGGCTCGGCGCAGTTATTCAAAACTGAATAACTCTCTTGCTATAAACAAAGATTTGGAAAAATTGCCGGGGTGAGCACAGTTGTATTAGATAAAGATGAAAACTTGTTATGATAAGAGTTTCAATGACATCGCAGTTGTCATAGCAACGGGCACTGAGAACTGTCACGAGCTTTTTCCAACAATAGCAGCCTCGATGTTCGTGAGATTTAAGGTAAATCTTTAAGAGTGTTATGGAGATATTTTGGGATGAAGTTTTTATGATGAGAAATACAGTAAAAATGGATAATCTTGCAGTTTGGCCGTTATCTGCAGAAAATAAAGCGCTTTTGACATGCAATTTGACCTCATAGTAGTTACAATCTCTTTAATAAAAATGTGTGTGAAAGATCGTAGAGATAGGTCCAGTCGATTGCTAGAAAGATGGATTTAATTATTATGTATCGAAGCGCTCTTGCTAGCGGTTTGTTAAAATTTCGGTCTACTTTGACAAATTAGCAAATAATTTTTAAACCGCTAGATGGAATTTTTTGAAAAAATTGAAATTCTTGCTGATGAAATGTCCTTTTAGGAGACGTTTGAGTCTCAATATTATTGATATATTGTAAGGCAGTAAAATAAGGGCTACGATTCGTTTTTTTATCGGAAGTTTCCTGTTTACAAGTGGAAGCCTCTTATTATTCAAGGGTATTGTCTCCAAGTTTAATTTTTACGTGAACAGCAGTTACTAACAATGCATTTAAAAAATGAAAAAATGCTAGCTATTGTTGTGCACGAAAATATGAAACTTGGAGACAATACACTGAATAATGAGGGGCTCTCAGTTGTAACAACAAAATTTCTGACAAAATATATGGGGGAATTGTAGCCCTTATTTTACTGCCTTACAATATTTCAATAATCTTGAAACTAAAATGTCATATAAAAGGACGGTTAATCTCAAGAATGGTTATGAATAACTATATTGAGCCACCTTAAGGACAGGGAACATGTTTGTCAAGAACATTAGGGAAATAACACTTTCTCTAACTGTCCAATCGGACTCTTTTTTTTTTCAGATTATCAGCAATCATTTTGAACTTGAAAATGTCGTGAAGATGACACCGAAGCGTCGTTCGTTCTTACCCGCGTTATTTTTTACTTGTTTCTGTATAACTAGACCTTTGCTTAAGGTGATTCCTTAGTAAAAGAACCTAACATAGATTGTAGATGAAACTTGGTACACTGATGTAACAAGTCAAGAAGATGATAAAAAGGTAATATAAAGTGGGGGTCACCGTGCTCGTTTTGACGTCACAATGCTGACAAATACGGCTATTTTGGACCCTTTAACAAAAACCGCGCGCAGCCCAAAACTAGACAAAAAGGAAAGATTTTTTCAATGATGCATGTGGTATCGCACAGAATTTGACTTTAATGTATTGTTTATCCACTTACGTACCAGAAAAATGCCTTTTAATGCCCTTGTTTTTACTTTACGCTCAAAAGTAGAATAAAATTGGACACGCGCTATTCGACACGTGATAGCTCAATCCGTACAATTTAGTAAAATTGCTAGAAAACTGAACATAGATTTGTGCCAATTTTTTAGTCATCGAAAGGAAGCACTGTCCTTATTAAAATCATGAAATAAAAAATGGGGGTCACCGTTCTCGTTTTTACGGCAGAGCTGCAAAAAGTGCGCACCAAATGCATTTTCCGTGATTTTTGAGAGAGGACTGGGGCAAGTTTCAAAATAGAATGTATGCGAAAGGGAGAAGAAAGTATTAAAAATCCGTTTTTACAGAATTTACATCGAGATATCACATTTAGGACACAATGTGATAAAGAAAGCGTTTAAATGAAAATCAAAGTGAATAAGCACAAATTAAACATCCACTATCGAGGTTCTCCGTGAGGAAGTCGAACTCAGCAACACGCGTACTGCTTACGTTATGCACATTCCCACCACATTGAGTCTCACCTCGGCAAGAAACAACCGCAAGCAAAATTTGCAATATCGTTTCTCTTAGGTCAATTTCATTTTAACAATGTTACTTCACATGCTCTTTTTTACGGAGGCCATCTTGTTATGCGCAGTAAGAGATGCGCAGTGCAAAACCAGGGAATCACCTTAATAGATATTTTATTTCTGTACTTATTCTGTAATAATTCCTTATTATTATTTTTTTCTTATTCCAGATCCTATTTAAACAGAAAGGAAAACAGTACTGAAATAATTGTTTTAAGGATATCTATTAAAACGACAATGGACATCTGGCTTGCAGTGTGCATTACTTAGTTTATCATAGTGTTTATAATCAACGCCTTCACTCTCGTCGTCTTTGCAAGGAGCCGCCATCTACGCAGGCGCAACACGTACTTGATAATGAACCTAACTGTGGCTGATTTACTGATAGCAGCCGTTTCAGGACCTGAAACGATTCTGTTTTTTATACCAAACAAAAGACCGAAAAAAGGCTTCGGGGTTTTATATTTAATTATCTCTGACATGTGTTGGATAGCTTCCCTGGGTAACCTAGTTTTAATTTCTTTAGAGCGGTTGCACGCAACACTGTACCCATTTAGGCATTGCTTACTTGGGAAAAGCATTTACTATAAGATTATCATTTTTAGTTGGTTCGGAGCTTTGACTCTAGCATGTGGTCTACAAATCAGTCGCCTGAATGATGTACCCCTCGCAGATGGATACCCCTGGATAATTTATATTTGTCTTACCCTTGCAGTACTAACAACATCTTATGTTATAATTATGTCAAAATTTATTAGAAAAGCTCATGTCCAGCAGTTAGGGTCAGTTATGTCAGCAGAAAAAAAACTTTCAGTAACCTTATTCATAGTTAGTGCTGCCTCTATACTTACTCTTCATCCCTGGGTAATAATTATTTGTATCTCGATAAGTTCAGACCGTTACTCATGGATTCAGCTCACACCTATGAAGATAGCATCAACATTTTATCACCTTAATTCTATATTGAATCCAGTGATCTACGCAATTAGATTGACAGAGTTCAGGAGAGCTTCGAAGGAACTTTTCTGCAAAAACACTTCGCATCCAGTAAGGCAGGAGCAACCTA
The DNA here is from genome assembly GCF_958299795.1 of Porites lutea. Classification (NCBI taxonomy): domain Eukaryota; kingdom Metazoa; phylum Cnidaria; class Anthozoa; order Scleractinia; family Poritidae; genus Porites; species Porites lutea. The sequence goes on along the minus strand of NC_133202.1, from coordinate 49,079,839 downwards.
TTGAACTTCAAGCAATATAGACATGGACTCTATATGCAGTTTCGCGGACTTTTATCAATTATGTGTTAGCATTAAATGCATCCATTGACAATTAAGATCCCTCCAACGTATAACCAATAGCTTTCTTTAAAAATAAAGATTGTGTTCCACCGAAGGAAATTTGCATAAATAATTGATAAATTGCAGGTATTCATCGCTCACTTGTCAACAGTCAGTTATCTGACCAATCAGGTCATGATACAAAGAAAGTTTAAAGGCTCCCTCGCCTTTTGTTCTCCTCCAGGCTAAAGGCTTCCTTCGCTGGCCGATTTTCTTTTTCGCCCCGCTCCACTGCCGCGCCTCTTCGCTGGCTATATAACCTACTCAGAGAATGAAATACAAGGCTTTGTCAACTCCAGTCAATCAGTAGGAGTGATGACGACCAACTTTTAATATTGAACAGTAAAAAAAAAAAACCCTGACGACATCTGATCGAGGTAAAACAGCTGTTTCGAGAAGGGTTGTCGGGAGAACGCGTTTAAGTGCACGCGTCAACCCCGTATGGTATTGTGGGTAGTGTTTTTAAGTTTATGGTTCCCAGCTTGTTTCAGTATTTTAGAGAAAGCTTAGAAAATGGTGTATGTAAATACCTTTGCCAGTCAGTGAAAAACAACAAATTAGGTTCGAAAGCCACAGTGTCAAGAAGTTATCTCATTTTGAAACTGTTACGTAAATTTCAAAAGTGATAAGGAATCTTCTTCCCAGAGAGCGAGTTCAGCTGCTTCAGCCTAAAGAAAACTTTCAGTAACTTTACTCAAAGCGCTGCTTCTAGAATTACTCTTCAGTGGCAGATCCAGACCTTCAGATAAGGGGAAATGGAGGGGGGTGGGGGGCAAGCCGGCGGTCATCCAGACCCTGAGATAAGAGGGCAAGGGAGCCCCTGATTGAAATCACCGTATGCCAATGACCTTTCCACGGTTTTTTTTTTCAAATTTGGACATAGAAAAGTTAAGGAAAAAAAATTGCCAAGTTTAAAAGTGATACGTCCTAAGCGAGCGAAGATACAGCTCAGCAAAGTTGCAAAAATCCCACCATAAAAACGTCTGCAAAATCAAGCGACTTTGAGGAGTTCTATCTTTGTTAGTTTTTTAAACAAATCACTTTCAAAATTAGCAATTTTACTAATTTAAAGGCATTTTTTAGCGGAGTTGACGGATATCTCCTGACTTGTTTATTCCATAAGATGAAGAAAGAAAAAAAAAAAAGAAAAGAAAAAAATTGTTGGAAAGGTCTATTGTTGCGCTTGTGATGAGATATGATACCATGAGTGAAGTGCACAGAAGTGAGGAATAAATAGTGGTGGATCCAAGGGAGGCCCACCTACCCTCCCTTATTTTTAGTTCCTCTTATCAGGAGGTCTGGATCTGCCACTGAAGAGTAAGTGTAGAAGCAGCGCTTTACATAAAGTTACTGAAAGTTTTCTTTAGGCTGAAGCAGCTGAACTCGCTCTCTGGGAGGAAGATTCCTTATCACTTTTGAAATTTACATAACAACATCAGGCCCCAGTTGTTCAAACGTTGGATAGCGCTATCCACAGGATAAATCACTATCCAGCAGATAAACATTACGGAAACAAATTTCGCTATCCACTGGATAGTGATTTATCCGGTGGATAGCGTTATCCGCCTTTCGAACAACTGGGGCCAGATGTATATTGCTTCAAATTAATAACAGTTTCAAAATGAGATAAGTTTTTGACACTGTGGCGTTCGAACCTTATTTGTTGTTTTTCACTGACTGGCAAAGGTTTTTACAAACACCATTTTCTAAGTTTTCCTTAAAATACTGAAACAAGCTGGGAACCACAATACCATACGGGGTTGACGCGTGCAATAAAACGTGCTTTCCCGACAACCTTTCTCGAAACAGCTGTTTTACCTCGATCAGATGCCGTCAAGTTTTTGTTTTAATTTTCAATATTAAAAGTTGGTCGTAATCACCCCTACCGATTGACTAGAGTTGACAAAGCCTTTTATTTCATTCTCTGTGTAGGTATATAGCCAGCGAAGATGCGCGGCAGTGGAGCGGGGCGAAAAAGAAAATCGACCAGCGAAGCAAGCCTTGCGTAGCCTGGAACAGAAAAAAAGGCGAGGGAGCCTTTAGACTTTCTTTGTATCATGACCTGATTGGTCAGATAACTGACTGCTGACAAGTGAGCGATGAATACCTGCAATTTATCAATTATTTATGCAAACTTCTTTCGGTGGAACACAATCTTTATTTTTAAACAAACCTATTGTCTACGTTGGAGGGATCTTAATTGCCGATGGATACATTTAATGTTAACATAATTAATAAACGTCCACGAAACTATATATAGAGTTCATGTCTACATTGCTTGCAGTCCAATAGGTTGATCCTGCCTTACTGGATACACATTGTTTTTGCAGAAAAGCTCCTTCGAAGCTCTCCTGAACTCTGTCAATCTAATTGCGTAGATCACTGGGTTCAATACAGAATTAAGGTGATAAAATGTTGATGCTATCTTCATAGGTGTGAACTGAAGCCATAAAACACGGTCTGAACTTATCGAGATACAAATAATAATTGCCCAGGGAAGAAGAATAAGTATAGAGGCAGCACTGACTATGAATAAAGTTACTGAAAGTTTTCTTTCTGCTGACATAACTGACCCTAACTGCTGGACATGAGCTTTTCTAATAAATTTTGACATAATTATAACATAAGATGTTGTTAGTACTGCAAGGGTAAGACAAATATAAATTATCCAGGGGTATCCATCTGCGAGGGGTACATCATTCAGGCGACTGATTTGTAGACCACATGCTAGAGTCAAAGCTCCGAAACAACTAAAAATGATAATCTTATAGTAAAAGCTTTTCCCAAGTAAGCAATGCCTAAAGGGGTACAGTGTTGCGTGCAATCGCTCTAAAGAAATTAAAACTAGGTTACCCAGTGAAGCTATCCAACACATGTCAGAGATTATTAAATATAAAACCCCGAAACCTTTTTCCAGATTTCTGTCTCGTATATAAATTAAAATGGTTTCAGGTCCTGAAACGGCTGCTATCAGTAAATCAGCCACAGTTAGGTTCATTATCAAGTACGTGTTACGCCTGCGTAGATGGCGGCTCCTTGCAAAGACGACGAGAGTGAAGGCGTTGATTATAAACACCATGATAAACTGAGTAAGCCACACTGCAATCCAGATTTCCATTGTCGCTGTAATAGATATCCTTTAAACAATTATTTCAGTACTGTTTTCCTTTCTGTTTAAATAGGATCTGGAATAAGAAAATGTAATAATAAGGAATTATTACAGAATAAGTACACAAATAAAACATATAAACAGACATGCAAAGTCGCGTACTGAAAATTTTTGCTCGATTTCAGTCCGATTGGACATTTAGAGAAAGTGTTATTTCCTTAATGACTTGACGAACAGTTCCCTGTCCTTAAGGTGGCTCGATATAGTTATTCCAAACGATTCTTGAAATTAAAAGTCCTTTTATATGACCTTTTAGTTTCAAGATTATTGAAATATTGTAAGGCAGCAAAATAAGGGCTACAATTCGCCAATATTGTCAGAAATTTTGCTTTTACTGAGAGCCCCTCATTATTCAGGGTAACGTCTCCAAGTTTCATATTTTCGTGCACAAAAATAGCTAGCATTTGCTATTTGCTATTAGCTGCTGTTCACGTAAAAATTAAACTTGGAGACAATATCCTCGAATAATAAGAGGCTTTCACTTGTAAACAGGAAACTTCCGATAAAAAATTAGCGAATCGTAGCCCTTATTTTACTGCCTTTCAATATATCAATAGCATTGAGGCTCAAACTTCTCCTAAAACGACGTTTCGTCGGCAAGATTCTCATTTTTTTTTCAAAAAATTCCATCTAGCGGTTTAAAAATTATTTGCCAATTTGTCAAAGTAGACCAAAATGTTAACAAACCGCTAGCAAGAGCGCTTCGATACATAAAAAAATAAATCCTTCTTTCTAGCAATCGACCGGACCTATCTTTACGATCTTTCACACACATTTTTAAAGAATTGTAACTACTATAAGGTCAAAGTGCATGTCAAAAGCGCCTTGTTTTCTGCTGATAACGGCTAAACTACAATATTATCCATTTTTTAACTATATTTCTAATCACAACAAGACGTACGCCTAAAGTCGTTTCCGTGGGATGCGTTGGTCTATGGAGACATAATGGCGTTCTATCTGAATTTGGAAAAATTAGGGAAACCGGAAAGATGTGTCATGTTATGAGCGTCGATGAGTAGCTTACCTGTATGGGCTGGTTTAATGTGCCTATAACTGAATTTATAGTAGCCTGCGTGACAGGCTAATATTTCTCCCCAATCCACATCCCCTTTTTGCTTCCTCCCTATCCCCTACCCCCTTTCGATACCTTCTACGCAAGCTAAATTTATAGTCGTTACTGGTCGCAAGGATGGAGTTGATCTTGTTTTGATCTATCGATATGTAGTTATTTTCATAGCACGATTTGCATAAGAGAAAGAAGTTATTTTGCATCAAAACAAGGTCTACCCGTCAACCTCGTCCCCAGGGCTTTTCCCCTGGGGACGAGGTTGGTTTACCCGTGTAACTTAAATTGGAATGTTAACAGAAAAAAGTAATGGAGAACATGCGCATAATGCTCTCTGATTAACCTGAACAGGAACTATATGTATAAAGATACGCATATCTTGGTAGTAAGTAGCCACAGGTAACTTTTTTTTTAAAGAGAAATGAACATTGTAGTTTTGGGTTAATGGAACAAAACAAAACAAAACATCTGCTTGCTTTATCCAGGGTCGAACCCAGGGTTACAAAGTTCGATAAAGTTCCAATGTTTTAATCGAAGATGAAAGTTTAATATTCCAAGATGCTCTTGATACAGTTAAAAATTAATTGCAATGTGTTTCCAAGGTATCAAAGTTAACATAGTTCCAATGACTTTCCTTGATTCCAAGGTATAATAAGTTTACTAAGGTCCTGATCCGTGTCCCATCGAGATGTCCAATCCATGCCGAAAGCGAGTCGTCGATCGACGAGGACAACATTTTCGCGATTTCACCGCCAATTTTCAAGGGTTCGAGATGAAATTTACGCGATTTAACCTCCCATCGTCAAGGTCCTTTTGATAAGAAAAGAAAATAACTGAACTCTAGCTGTGCTCGGCAAAAACTGGGGAACTCCGAATAGAAAACTGATCTATCGAAAATTACGGCCCGCAACCAGACGCCACTAAAACCATATGAAAAAGCTAGACCTAAACAAAAAAGAATCATGAAGGAAAGAAATAATTTGGCTTAGGTCGCCTTTCGTGACTTGCCACTATCCCGAAGGATTTCGTTGGTTAACAAGCCATCCTAAACCACGAGTGGGAAAACTCAAGCGCGACAAATTTGGCAGCCAAACAAAACGAATCACATTGTTCACCAGGAAGCAAATCGATTAAAAATCGATACAGAGTTTATACAGTCTGATTGGTCGGCTTGGGAGAAGAGATAATCGATAAAGATTTTAGGCAATCCTATTGGCTGGCTTTGCAATTTTGGGCACAACCGAACCGAATTTTTACCGTGGCAGTGCCACAGGCATCCCACGGAAAAACTCCATTGCAAAATATCTCGATAACGCTCTTAAAGATTTGACTTAAATCTCAGGAACATCGAGGCTGCTATTGTTGGAAAAAGCTCCCTTGAACGATTTTGGAAAACAGTTACCGGTGCAGAGAAATACTGCTGAACGTAAAATAGGAAATGGCGTCATTCCGTTGCTATGACAACTGCGATGTCATTGAAATCCTTATCATAACAAGTTTTCATCTTTATCTAATACAACTGTGCTCACCCCCCGCAATTTTTCCAAATCTTTGTTTATAGCAAGAAGTTTATTCTCAAACGTAGGAGGTATTGACCTTGAATAACTGCGCCGAGCCACAAGTGCAATAACAAGTTGGATTGTTTTTTGCCGGAAATGTTGCTAATTACGAACAGTTTTTTCATAAAATCAAATTTGCAAGAACCTTTAAAAAATGTTTTCTCAGTGCGAGATTTGGGTTTAGAAAATTTTTTTTTCTGTCATTATTTAGAGGCTACTGATTTCTACTTTGTTTTTTTTTTTTCAATTCCGACATTTAGAGGTAATTTTTTTCTGTATTTATAATAGATTGTTTCAATTAGCCATGATGATACTTTAATCTTGACTTAATACCTGGTAATATTTATCATGTCTTTCAAACCCTTGGCGATCAATCTCCAGTATACCCTGAATCAAAAGAACGTTTTATCTATATAAAAGCCATTGGTGAACTAAGTAAATGCTAGAACAGCCAAGGATATTGTACCTTCAACCAGCAATCGATGCATCAATAATATATCACCAACGTACAGCAAAGGCGGTTATTTTTATGTCGGAAAAAAACCGCTATGGGGACGGTTAAAAAACGGTTTTTAGGGAAGTAAAGTCTCACTTTTTTCCTGATAAGATTACTTGAGGTAAATTAATGCATCCTGGCACACCTAAAAATATGTAATATATTGAGTGAGAAGAAGGGAGTTTTGCTGGGTTTCAAATCACGTGTCTAATCATGCACCCGAGACGTTTTTAGTGATAGCAAGAGAGGATAAAGCGGATAGAGAAGGCACCCCTATACACACCCTACCTTATTATAGGAAATTAACGCTCCACGAAATTAACGCGAATCGTTAAAATTCGCGTTAATTTAAGTCGCGTTAATTTTGTTGAGCGTTAATTTCCGCGACGTTAATTAAGTGCAGCGTTCATTTCCGCGCTCTTAATTTCTAGTATTTTAACCCCAATTTTGGAACCTGTCCAGACATTCTTGACACCTAAAAAACATTAACTACAAGCTTTTTTCTTTCCATTTACCCTTTATTTTTCATCTTTCACAAAAGCTAAGGCGAAGGTTTACAATATTTCGAGTTCATGTTCATCGTTGTCGCTGTCAGAAGTGATGTCAATATCTTCTCCTTTGATTTCGGGTAATTAATCGCGTTAATTTCCTTTATTATGAAATTCTACCCCCTCCTTCGCGTTAATTTCTTTATTCGAAAGTCGTTTCCCATTAAATTCGCGTTAATTTAAGTCGCGTTAATTTCCAATACCTTAATTTCATGGAGCGTTAATTTCCTATAATAAGGTATTCCATAGGTAATTGGTCTCGAGTTATTTTTCGAATCGGGATAAAGTTACCTCGCGCGCTGCGTGAAGGTTTCGTGGAGGTTTCGCATGACTATAAACGCCGTGCAAAACATGTCGGGCGAAAGGCAATGAACGCGTAAAGAGATCGAGAGCATTTCTGAATATTGAAGCGAAATTAGTGGGCTCTCACCTGGGAAAAGGGAATCGCTGGACTCTTTGACAACCCCTGAAATCAGTGTAACTCGAAGTTGTCGTAACCTCAGCGCTTTAATAAAATGAGAAATCTCGCCGGTCTATTGAAACCGGTCGTTTGTACAATAAAGCAAGTAGGACGCCAAGTGTTATTGTTGTTGAATGATAAAAGACTAATGAAAGAATAAATATCAAACCAGAAATTGCCCTCTTCAAACTGCAAATTATAAATGATTCTGAGAGAATATTCAGTGTGTTAAGGATTTCCCTGCTGTACTGTTAGTTCTATACAAGAGAGGAAGGGCGATTCTTTCTTAATTTCCATTTCGCTGACACCGCTTTAGTAGAAATTCTCTTTAGTTGTTTTCGTCGACAAAACGAATAGCAATATCGCTCTCCGCGTCTTCCGCCATCTTTTTTCAGCGTCAATTCGTGAAGGACGCGTGGCTCTGAGCGTGGGTCATCCACGCGGAACACACTCGCGCTATGTGATTGGCTGTTGTCTAATCCCCCTTGGCATCTGTGGTCTTAAAAATAACTCGAGACGAATTACCTATGGAATATGGTGTGTATGGGGGATGCCTCCTCTGTCCCCTTTATCCTGTCTTGGTGATAGCCATACACTCTATGCAAACCGTTCTTTACAAAACGAGGCGTAACCGAATTTCGTAAGTCACAAAACTAACAAACTATAATTTAAGTGAGTCCATGAGAAATGAGCGGAGATACAAGTATAAATAGTTACATGCTTGATGACGAGATCACCTTTAATTTTAAAGGTAGCATAATATATTGTTATCCAAGCAAGTTGAAACACTGTCAAAACATTTATTTCAAAGTGAAAGGGAATTGTTACAATATGACGCCATTTTTTTTATAAAATGTGCGAGACTGTTTTATACTTTTCAAATTTACAACAAGACTTAAGTGCTATGCGTCATTAAAGTTGAGGCAGTACACGCCGATTTCGAAAATGGATAGGGACGTTGCGCTGCGCACAGGCTTCTATACCAGCCTTTTAGTCGCAGTGTGAACATGCAACAGTTGTTCGTACCATCGATCCCGGAGTATACATTTTTTCATGTCGGTACATTGTCAGCTATATGATATTTTTAATAGTAATGTAAATTAGCCTCAATTCTCTACCGACATCGCCGAGCACAACAACTGTTAAACCGATTCCCTTATCAAGACACGAACCAACACATGCGAATGATTTGATTCTCCCTTTACCTTGTTTTAGTTACCTAAAGCATTTTTCCCGAAACTCTGAACGAAAACATTTAGACGAAATTGAAATGTGCGCCCATAGCCAGCCTCCTATTTTTATATTTTGTTTCGGGCCTCGGCGTAAAATTGGCGAAGACTTTCGTCCAACTCGGTAATTGTCATTTCAGCCAAATTAATACCAATTTCTTTCTGCTTACTCCACTCTGCAGAAATAAAAAACTGACCTCTTAGCGTTAAGAAAACTGTTGTTCTGAAATAAGCGAAACATAAACACGTTTGCGAGACATTTTATTTCGTAATCTCTCTTTTGAAGTAGTTTAGTTCTGAATCAAAAAAATTAATAATTTGTTTACGATTTGATTTGACACTAACAAGGCTAAACGTTTGCTCTCAACACCACAATTTCGGTTTGAATTGTTGCTGCTTGTTGTTATTGTATTTTTTTCAGTAATAAAAAATGAAAATAGAGCGAGATTTTTGTAACCAACCTGTGAAAACTGTTACAGCCCACTGAGTTGCCTTTTTAGTTCGCTTCGCCTGAGAATCATTTACAACGTCGTTGAGTTCTTCCTCGTCCATCTGTGCAAATCTTCTCTTGTTGTTGGCTACCTCATTCTTTTTACCGCTGTTCTTTGCTTCGCTTTCTGGCTCTTGCAAGCCCAGCGACGAAATAATATCAAAATTTGGTAGCTGTTCGTCAGCCATTTTTTCGGGCCGGGTAGAAAAATGTTTCAGTTTTCTATGAGTTTACCAGCACAATAAACCATAGGTTTTTAACCAATCAGAACGCTCGTACTATCTTCACCTTTTTTCTTGTAAAATCGCGGCCTGAAAGGCAACGTCTCATTGAAGACAGAATAAACTCTCGGCCACAAATGCTTTCAAGTTAGTTCACAGTTTCTCTTAAGCACGCCCCTGGACAGCGCATTTTTTAATACACTCCATCAATAAAAATGCTTCGTCACTTGCTACAGATCCCATGGCATTTGGCCTACCAATTTGATAACGCCGTATAACTCGCGGATCGGCTGCTTCGCGGGATGTTTTCCTCATTCCCAAAATAGGGACTTTAAGATCTGGGACGCGACGACTTCTAGAACGCGGTGGCTGATAAAAGGACTGGAACTAGAACGCCGTCGTTTGCGCGCGAAAAGTAAAGTTAAGATCTCCGTCGGGATGCAGGACGACGCGGCTGCAAACCGCTCTTTATCAGTGTGATTCTTCGGCAATTCTTTCGCAGAAATAGCCATGGCATCATTTAAGAAAGTCCAAGAAATGCTTTGTTTGTGCTTTGTTCGATAGCATCACCTCCACTTCTTCGTTGACGCTTCGGTTTGTCATCGCTTTCATCAGCTGATGAACCTCTTTTCTTCGTCTCTGACAGCTTCTCCATCGCTTTTAGTCTAACATCTTCCGCTTTAGCCCGATCGTATTGATGTTTTTTGCTAGCTGTTCCCTGTGTTTCCTGTAATTCCGCTTCGCCACTTTCCTCCAACGTGATTATCATATCCAATAGGTTTTCTAGTTCCGTTGGCTCATCGGGAGTTATCCCAGTTGCTTTTTCCTCCGCTAGAAGTTTCTTCTTATGCTTGTAAACAAGGATTCCCACGTGGTCTCGGACTGATCGTTTATCAGCCCTGAATTTCGGCACAGTGCATTTGTTCAAGGTGTCTGCTATTTTTCCCCACATACTGCTTCTTTGTGTTGACCCTTTTTTAGTTGTGTAGGGATTTACACTGACGACTTCTCTGCATAGAATGGCTTCATGATCATGTGTCCAAAACATTACTGAACTAAAGGGAAGCATAAAAACACACGCAGTTTAATAAAATTAAATTAAATAATACAGGTTTAAAATTGTCTTTTAGCGGCAGATGAACGCAATAAATCGAGAATTGAAACGGTACAAGAGACGAGAAGAGTATGCAGAAGACTCCTACATTCACTATTTGCAGTTTTAGCTCGTGACTTACTTGCAAGCATTGCTCGAAGTCGAAAACGAAGGCACTACCATTTTATAACCTTCGTACATCTGAAAGAAATTTAAAAATAATCAAAATCCTTCCATCTCTGCGATTTAAAATGTCGCCAGAAATTACGTCCAATGATCCTAGAAGGCGATTTTAGATGTTTCGAGGAATATATCATCATTTAATTTAAGCACAGGAACAAATATACTCACGTTTTGTACAGAACGTCAAACTCGCAAAACCCACGTTCTCGACGCGACCTGGTGACACCAGGACAACGGCTTGAGCATGCGCAACATGTCTCCTCTTTGAAAATTTACTTCCTGTCGCGTCTTACAGCCGTCGCGTCTCGGATCTTAAAGTCCCTAATAAGCTATATAATTCGCCATTGCAAGTTTATATCGCAGGGGGGCATGTATTTTTCTTAAAAAAAAAAAATCAAAACGACATTTCCAATTGGAACAAAAACCCCGACGAGGAAAGAATTTATCGTTGAACCGAGTTTTTCACAAGTTGGACAATAACAAGTGAAAAATACACACGGGCGCGCGTGCAAGAGAACAAACGTATATATCTATCTATATATCTCTCTGTATGAAAACCTTTTTGAAAACGGGTGTATATATATATATATATATATATATATATATTTATAAAATAACTGAGATAGTACGCGTGATCTGATTGGTCAAAAACCTATGGTTTATTATACCAGTAAACCCATAGAAAAAGGCATCCGGACCACGAGCCATAAACAAAACCGGCTATTGATCTGCAAACGATTTTAGAAAGGCTAAAAAACAGAACAAGTTACTTACCTATCCCTTCTTAATATTAAAAGCGTTGGTTTTCACATTTTATTACTGAGCGTCACAATTCGCTACTGCCATAGCTTTAGAAGTTATAAAGTACAAAGCTGGAAAACAGTTTACATTTCACGACGATGCCAAATCGCAGAGAAAGACAACAACTGTGTGAATTTCTGGTGTACAAAGTCTCTAGGAAAACTTAACAATGTGCCAACCAGCAACAAAAAGGATAGTTTTAGCATTCTTGATTTATTTTATTTCAAAATTAAATTCCTTAATCAAAGAAATTGTTTCAAAAAGACATCTCTGATCAAGATATGGTACAAAATCGGCCGCTGGAGGTTGCAAACAAGCTGCCAACGATGATGAAAGATGTCAGAGTTTCGGGCTAGTTTTTTCCAACATTTGCACAAATTATTCGATGATATCGATGCCATGACCTACCTCACACCACCTGACTTCACAAATCGACAAATATTAACGCCAATATGTGGCTACGGCAAAGAAACCTTTCTCCACCACTGACATATTTCCATCGGTCGCTGTACGTGCATATAAAGTTACATGCGACAACTTCGCAAATGCAGCCACGTCGTTACCGCAGCAATTCTTGATCATAATAAAGTCCAGGAAACAGATCTTAAACCACTGCGGCTTGTAAAAAGTGAATGAAGTCCTCCATTACAATAGCTGCCAGTTTCCTCTGTAAGCACGAAATTCTTACGGATCGACTCAACAAAATACAGCTGCGTACAGTCTGATGTTCAATCAATTTCTACTTCTGCAGTAAACAAACCATGAACGTATTCTTTCATTGTACGTTCGCATGAATATGTGTTGACTTTTCCTGTAAAACAGCTTTCATAAGTTATCATGTAATGAGTGCAAAAACTCGTGTTTTGAAGTGCTGCTGTTTGTTGTTTGACTGAACTGAGTTTTGAGAAAGTTTAGCGCTATTAAATCGTGAGTCGTGATTGGCTTATGATGACTTTAGAGAGAAGACATGACTTGATCACGGTACTAGTTTTTGTGTATTTCCAGCTTTGAGCTTTTGACGTGAAAGTTACCTGAACTAGATGATCTTGTATAGTATGAATGAATTGTTGAGGTTTTTTTCAAATAAATTGAGCAGATTTGTTGGCGAATTGTTGTTGTTAATATCGTGCATTAGATTAGCCACAGTTTTATAATACATAAATGACACTGGTAACATGTCAGCGTCGATAAATAGAGGAATTGCGTGTTCACGTATATCCGTAAAATACATCATGCGAAGCACTTTCTTCTGGAGAATTTAAATTTTATTGAGGGACGTCTTGGATGCCTGACCCCAGGCAGCAAGACCATAGTTTAGGTGAGGGTGGATTAATGTTTGGTAAATATATAACAGTATATGACGGGGTATGGAGTGCCGAAGTTTTGAAATTAGTCCAACGGTTTTACTGATTTTTGCCGTAATGGCGTCAATGTGATATTTCCAAGTAAGATTTTTATCAATCAACACACCAAGATATTTAATATAATTTTTGGACTCTAGAGTTACATTTCCATTTTTTTTGTTATCGAACATGTAGAGGCTCGGTTGGTAAGTGACTTTTTTTTAATAAGGATGAAAGATTACAAAGTTAGTTTTTGTAGTATTGAGAGTTAAGTTATTGGATGTTAACCATTCGTGGAGGCTTTGTAATTCGATATTTATTATATTTTCTAGGGACTTTAAGTTTTTATCGGCATAAAGGATATTAGTATCATCTGCGAAGAGATAAAACTTAAGTTTATTGAAGCATTGATGTATGTCATTAACATACAATAAAAAAAGCAACGGGCCGAGCATAGATCCTTGGGCAATGCCATAACTTACGTTGGCTTTGTTTGAAATGTATGGTCCGATTTGGGTAGATTGCATCCGATTATTCAAATACGAGGAGAACCAATCATTAATAATTCCACGAAAACCATAGTGATTAAGTTTGTCAAGCAAAATATTATGATCGACAGTATCAAAAGCTTTCTTGAGGTCTATGAAGACTCCGCACGAGAAAAGGCCTTGATTCATATTAATTTGTGTTGCGTTTACAATGTCTAATATTGCATGTTGAGTCAGTGACCTTTACGAAAACCGTACTGGGAGGAATACAATAAGTTATGTTTGTCAATGTAATCTTTCATTCTGTTGTACATCATCTTTTCAAAAATTCTGTTAAAGTTAGATAATAAGGATATAGGCCTGTAGTTATTCGCATCATTATCTTCGCCACTCTTGAATATTGGAGTTATTTTGGACAATTTAAGTTTTGAGGGGTATTTTCGTAGTGTTACTGAGATATTTAATATTTCTGATAGAATAGGAGCTATGATACTACTTGCACACTTTAATAATTTTATGGGAGATGAATATAAACCATAAGACTTGTTGTTTGGTATGGAGAGTATCTGAAATTTCACTTCGTCGGACGTTACCGGTAAGAATAGAAAAGATGAAGATGGTGCTTTGTAATGACTAACGTAATTAAGATAATGTTGTTGTGGGGTTGGAATTGTGCTAGCTAGCCTATTTCCTACAGACGAAAAATGGTCATTATAAGAATATTAGCGACCTGTGAAGGTTCTTTTACGATTTTGTTGCTCTTATTCGGGTCCTTAATAGCAGTTATAATTTTGGTCTTCTTTCTGCGATGCAAGACGTCATTTATTCCTTCCCATGTCTTTTTCATGTTTGTTTTGTGGCGTTCGCAATAATCCTGATAGTATATCTTTTTACTTAGACGTATCAGGCCACAAATTTTGTTTCTATAATATTTGTATTTTTCTTCGTCACCGCACACATACAATTTGTTTTTAACCATAATGGATGCTTTTAATCTAGTAGTAATCCAAGGCTTAGAAAGCTGTTTGGCTTTACGCTTTGATAACTTTGTAATGGGAGCATGTTTGTTTACAATCTTATTAAATTTCTTATAAACGGTTGAAAATAATTTGTCTGGATCAGTTGCATGATTTACGAGGATACATTCCCAGTCAACCTCAGAGAGTTCCCTATTGAATTGGTCTTCGGAAAAATTAGAAAAATCGCGTATCTTGGTAGTGTACCCTCTATATTTATCTCTTGCTGCTTTGATTATGCAAAATTGAGAGAAGTGATCGCTAATATGGGAGATGATGTTACCGCTGAGAAGTATTTGGTCAGGGTTGTTTAAAAAGATATTATCAATTAACGTAGCTGAGTTCCTATGGACTCGAGTGGGCTTATCAACTGTTGGAATGAGATAGCAACTTTCTAAGGACTTTAAGAAGTCATGGCTAATTTGAGATGTTTCGCATTTCAATAGATCTATGTTGAAATCGCACATGATAAATACATTTTTATTAAGAGATGTCAATTTTTCGATGGTTTCTTCGAAGTAAAACATGAACTGATCCGGAGAATTGTGTTGGCGATATATTATACCACAGACAATGTTTTTGTTATTTGCAAAAGATATTTCAATCCAAATTCTTCTTATCCTTGTGGTTCTCTTAACATCTTATGCTATTATTATTTCGAAAGTGACGAGAAAAACTCCTTCCCAGCAGTTAAGGTCCGTTGTTTCAGCCGAAAGAAAACTTTCAGCACTTTTATTCCAAGTCAGCGCTGCCTCTACAGTATGTCTTACTCTTCTTTCCTGGGTAATAACCACTCTTATTTCTGTATTAAGTTCAGGTTTTTCATGGATTCAATTCTCACCAACACGGTAGAATAAGTAGCATAGTACTTGCATTTTACTACCTTAATTCGATATTGAATCCACTGGTTTATGCCATTAAATTGTCAGAGTTCGGGCGAGCTGTAAAGCGCTTTTTCTGCAGAAATAACTCATCTCCACCGTGCGCCCGACCATTGGAACTTCGAGCAATGCAGACATAGACTGTAAATGTAACAACCTCCGGCGATTGAATAATGCGATTGTGTTTAATACTTTGAAAATAAAAGAGGTTTCTCACATTTCGAGGAAAGTCTTTTTTTTTTTTTCTGAACTGGTTGCGTTGGACTCATGAAAATATTATTGAGACATTATTCTTTGAAGACTGTAATACCGTAATACATTTTGAGAAGATAGAACGGACATAGTCATGGGTGGGTGCATGTCCAAGTAAAGGGCAAATCAGCGAGCTGTGCAAGAGCTTTAAAGACCTTCAAACTAGGAAAACTGGTATTCGATATATTCACCATTTAAAATTTCATACCTTAAAAACGAAAAAGAAGTTAAGGGAAACAAAACGTACAACAGCAGGGCCAAAACACCTTAAAACTGACGGTTTCTTATACAGAAGTTTGTAAGTTTCTTTTGGTTGACTTGTTTAAGACTTATTGCCTTCAGGCAGCTGGCCATTTAATTGTTTTAAAACTGGTAAGCTACATTACATTGTTGATTAATTCATTGATTTATTTATCTACGGGCAAACTGTGTTTTATTAAGCAATATTTTTTTTTGTCAAAGTTTAAAAAGTAACTGGAGGATAAATTCAAACCACTCTATTTCTTTTCTTTATTGTTATACATGCAGCTATAAACCATGCCCTCCAATAACCCCCTCTACTTATGAAAATAAATAATAAAACAAGTCAAACGACTACTATCCGACAGAAGGCCCGTAACTACAAACAAAAGAAAACACGGTGGCTTGTTACCACATTAAATACCATTCTAATCGATCTGTAGGCATTTTCTATTGGCTTTTCCCAGTTGACCATGCTCTCCAATTCACCTCTCAATGGCTCATTTACCTTTCACGTTTTTTTGGGTTTGCATACTAACGCAAATGACTAACCAAACAAGTCAAACAACTGCCATCCGGCAAAATGCCTGTAACTAATAAAAGCGGAAAATCGGTTTATTAACACATTTAATACTATTCTAATCTATCTGTAGGCGCAATTACCACCAACTTTTACTGACCTCATCTAAACGCCATCTAATGTTTATCAACCGATTCAACCGAAGGCGTCCGCTTTATGCCAGCAGAGTATTCCAAGACTGTTTGAAGTGGGATCATTCACACCTTTCTGATCTGAAGTGGAGAAAAAGATAGGAGAATGACTATTGGTACGTTTAACTTAATTTATTCGCTTTCTCTCTTTTATCTCGTTCAAATGAAAATGCAACTGTTATTTTTTTCGTCGCAAGAGAATTTTCTTTAAAAAGTGAGGCTGGCTATGACATTATGGGCGCACATTTCAGTTTTGTCTAAATGTTTTCGTCCAGGGTTTCGGGAAAAATGCTTTGAGTAAGTAAAACAAGGTAAGCGGAGAATCAAATCATGTGCATGCGTTTGTTCGTGTCTTAATTAGGGAATCGGTTTAACAGTTATTGTACTCGGCGATGTCGGTAGAGAAAGTGAGGCCAATCTACATTACTATTAAAAATATCATATAGCTTACAATGTACCGACATGAAAAAATGTATACTCCGGGATCGATGGTACGAACAACTGTTGCATGTTCACAATGCCACTAAAAGGCTGGTACAGAAGCCTGTCCGCAGCGCAACGTCCCTATCCATTTTCGAAATCGGCGTGTTCTGCCTCAACTTTAATGACACATAGCACTTAAGCTTTGTTGTAAATTTGAAATGTATAAAACAGTTTCGCACATTGTATAAAAAAATGGCGTCATATTGTAACAATTCCCTTTCACTTTGAAATAAATGTTTTGAGAGTGTTTCAACTTGCTTGGATAACAATATATTATGCTACCTTTAAAATTAAAGGTGATCTCGTCATCAAGCATGTAACTATTTATACTTATATCTCCGTTCATTACTCATGGACTCACTTAAATTATAGTTTGTTAGTTTTTTGACTTACGAAATTCGATTAAACCTCGTTTTGTAAAAAGCGGTTTGCATAGAGTGTATGAATGTCACTAAAAACGTCTCGGGTGAATGATTAGACAAGTGATTTGAAACCCAGCAAAACTCCCTTCTTCTAACTCAATAAATTGTATATTAGGTGTGTCAGGATGCATTATTAATATACCTCAAGTAATCTTATCAGGAAAAATTGAGACTTTACTTCCTTAAAAAACGTTTTTGAACTGTCCCGATTAGGGTTTTTTCCGATATAAAAATAACATAAAGTTACAAAAGAATAAATCAATAAAATAATTGATTAATTAATACCCTAAATAATGAGGAGCTCTCAGTTATAAAAACAAAATTTCTGACAAAATGTCTTAGCGAATTGTAGCCCTTATTTTACTGCCTTACAATATTTCAATAATCTTGAAACTAAAAGGTCATATAAAAGGACGGTTAATCTCAAGAGTCGTTATGAATAACTATATCGAGCCACCTTAAGGACAGGAAACTGTTTGTCAATAACTTTAGGGAAATAACACTTTCTCTAAATGTCCAATCGGACTCAAATCGAGCAAAACGTTTCAGTGCGCCACTTTGCATGTTTTATTAGCCAATTTTTTTTTTTTTTTCAGTTTATCAGCAATCATTTTGAACTTGAAAATGTCGTCAAGATGACACCGAAACGTCGTTCGTTCTTAACCGCGTTATTTTTTACTTTGTTTCTGTATAACTAGACCTTTGCTTATATATTTTATTTCTGTATTTATTCTGTAATAATTCCTTATCATTATTTTTCGTTATTCCATATCCTATTTAAACAGAAAGGAAAACAGTACTAGCCAATTAATTGTTTAAAGGATATCTATTAAAGCGACAATGAACATCTGGCATGCAGTGTGGCTTACTCAGTTTATCATGGTGTTTATAATCAACGCCTTCACTCTCGTCGTCTTTGCAAGGAGCCGCCATCTACGCAGGCGCAACACGTACTTGATAATGAACCTAACTGTGGCTGATTTACTGATAGCAGCCGTTTGAGGACCTGAAACCATTCTGTTTTTTAAACGAAACACAAGACCGAAAAAAGGCTTCGGGGTTTTATATTCAATAACCTCTGACATGTGTTGGATAGCTTCCCTGGGTAACCTAGTTTTAATTTCTTTAGAGCGATTGCACGCAACACTATATTCATTTAGGCATTGCTTAGTTGGGAAAAGCATTTACTACAAGATTATCATTTTTAGTTGGCTGGGAGCTTTGACTCTAGCATGTGTTCTACACATCATTCGCATGAATAATCCGGTCCTCACAGAGCGATACCCCTGGATAATTTATGTTGTTCTTACCCTTGCAGTGCTAACAACATCATATGTTATAATACTTTCAAAATTTATTACAAAACCTCATGTCCAGCAGTTAGGGTCAGTTATCTCAGCAGAAAGAAAACTTTCAGCAACTTTATTCATAGTTACTGCTGCCTCTATACTTACCCTTCTTCCCTGGGTAATAATTACTTGTATCTCGATAAGTTCAGACCGTTACTTATGGATTAAGTTCACACCTGCAAGGAAGATAGCATCAACATTCTATTTCCTTAATTCTCTATTGAATCCAGTGATCTATGCAATTAGATTGGCAGAGTTCAGGAGAGCTTCCAAGGGGCTTTTCTGCAAAAGCAATTCGTATCCAGTAAGGCAGGACCAACCTATTGGACTGCAAGCAATCTAGACATGAACTCTATATATAGTTTCGTGGACTTTTATCAATTATGTGTTAGCATTCAATGCGTCCATCGACAATTAAGATCCCTCCAAGGTAGACAATAGCTTTGTTTAAAAATGAAGATTATGTTCCACAGAAGGACATTTGCATAAATAATTGATAAATCGCAGGTATTCATCGGTCACTAGTCAACTGTCAGTGATCTACCAATCAGATCATGATATAAAGAATTTCTAAAGGCTCCCTCGCCTTTTGTTCTCTTCCAGGCAACGCAAGGCATGCTTCGCTGGCCGATTTTCTTTTTCGCCCCTCTCCACTTCTTCGCTAGCTATATAACCTACACAGATAATGAAATAAAAGACCTTGTCAACTCCAGTCAATCAGTAGGGGTGATTACGACCAACTTTTAATATTGAAAATGAAAAAAAATACCCTGACGACATCTGATCGAAGTAAAATAGCTGTTTCGAGAAACGTTATCGGGAAAACGCGTTTAAGTGCACGCGTCAACCCCTTATGTTATTGTGGGTAGTGTTTTTAAGTTCATGGTTCCCAGCTTGTCTCAGTATTTTATTGAAAGCTTAGAAAATGGTGTATGTGAATACCTTTGCCAGTCAGTGAAAAACAACAAATTAGGTTCGAAAGCCACAGTGTCAAGAAGTTATCTCATTTTGAAACTGTTATTAATTTGAAGCAATATACGTCTGATGTTTTTATGTAAATTTCAAAAGTGATACGGAATCTTCTTCCCAGAGAGCGAGTTCAGCTGCTTCAGCCTTATGAAAACTTTCAGTAACTTTATTCAAAGCGCTGCTTCTACACTTACTCTTCAGTGGCAGATCCAGATCTTCAGATAAGAGGAAGTGGAGAGGGTGGGGAGCAAGGCGGTGGTCATCCAGACCCTGAGATAAGGGGGGAAGGGAGCCCTTCAGGCCTCAGTTGTTTGGTCTAAAAATAAAGGAGGGAGCGGCCCCCCAGGCCCCTCCCCAGGATTCGCCACTGTTCTTTATAACATAGCGCGCGTGCTTACCCTATATAAGTCCTATTGAGCCGCTATGAACAAAATCTTTATCTACGCACGCCCGTGCGTAAATAAGATGACGTGAGCATTTTTTTTTTTTACCTGGCTGCAAAGTTGTCGTCTTTCAAGCTGTAGTACACTTTTCCTTCTCTTTAAAATATGGAAGAAACCAGCGAAGAACTGCCCAAGTTTTCTAACGGCATTGACCTTTTAGGTCCTGATCCAACAAGCAGCAAAAATAAAGCCGAATTAAAAAAAAACTCGCAAGTTGCGCGCTGTTCGCAAATTTGTCGAAGACCAGCTGCAGCAAATTTTGGCCGAAAGACATTCACTGGGAACAGAACAGACACCAACTGGTCATCAACAACACTTAAAGGCAAAATTTTCGTTTTTATTGTTGTTTTTAAATTTGTTGTGCACTTTGTTATCTCTGGACAATCCGACTGAAGCAGGAAAATTTCTATCGCAATAACAACATAAATTACACAAGAAGACATAAATTTATTACTCACAAAAACAACTGCTGCCAGGTCTTCTCAAGAAGCCGTAATGACCAGCCAATGTTCGTAAGCTAAAAACATGTTTTCTGGATTTCGCCAAGCAAAACGTAAACATCTTTTCAGCAAATCCAAACCATACTCTACGACTTCTTATGAACATGTTAGTTTAACTTTAGGTGAACTTTAGGACTCTTTTACCTTTGTTTCTGCTTAGTTTCCATTGATCGTTAACGAATAAAGAAGCAAATTTTCTTTCTCACTTTTACAGAAAGAATATTTTCATTCAAACTAGACGATTGCGGCGTGTTCGTAATCAGCCAATAGAACCGTTTGTTATCGTGTCGCGCGTTACGAGAATTTTGCAGTTAATCAAAAAGTAAGCATTATTGTGAGCTATGTTATAAAAGAATTTGCTCATGCTTTTAGCTGTGCGTGTATCGAGTTATGGATGCACTTGGGAAGTTTGGACAGCACTCAAGAAACCAGAGTTGCACTCGGCTATCGCCTGGTGCAACTCTTACGCATCTTTCGTGCTCTCCAAACTTCCCGCGTGCATCCATAACTCGATATACGCACGCTAAGCAAGAACAAATTCTTAATTTTCCTTACTTTTGTGAGTTCACATCACTCCGTTGGTATCATATCTCATCACAAGCGCAACAATAGACCGTTCCAAGGAATTTTTTTTTTTTTTTTTTCATCTTATGGCATGGACAAATAAGGAAAAATCCGTAAATTCCGCTAAAAAAATGCCTTTAAATAGTAAAATTGCTGACTTTGAAAGTGATTGGTTGAACTCCTTAAAGTCGCGTGGGCCCCACCATACAAACTTCTGAATTTTCGCAACTTTGCAGAGATATATCGTCGCTCGCTTAGGACCGTATCACTTTCAAACTTGGCAATTTTACAAATGTTAAGCGTTTATAACTCTCACATGCAATCAAAGTAAACAAATAAGACCCCTGCAACGTATCTACTTATACAAGAAGGCTCTCTGCGACAGATTCAGTGTTCAAGCCATAACGGATAGCTCTTGCACCTGCACGAAAACCACAGCGGACAGGGCTCCTGTTCACACATAAGAACGGTCATGTCGTCGGCGCGATTTAAGTAACAGAGCGAAGCCTCGTCATTTGGTTCAATCACTCCCTGTCACGTGCACGTACATGAGCTCATTTTAACACAAATTTTTGTTAAGCCCGGGCTTAATGAGTATGGATAGCTGTGCCACTGACATGTTATTACCTTATCCCGCCCGCCCATCGCTTATTGCTCATCGCTTTAGTTCCAAAGAGTGTAATAATCATTTGAAGCCAAAAAAGAACCCTTTCTGGTCTTTTTGCAATGAATCGAAAATGGTAATTCTCCTATTTTTTGGCTTTCTTATTATTAAGGGGTACTCTTTATATTACTCTTTTCATTATATAATTACTTTTGCGTGATTAACGATAGTTTTCAAAACACACACACACAATCACACACACAAAACGAACAAACAAGAAACATATGGGTTAACCAACTGCTAATATAATTCGAAACGTGTAACTTACACAGGAAGGATAGAACAGAGGTTTTTTACTATATTCAATACCATTTTAAATGATTGGTAGAGTGTCAATCTTTTAAATGCGCTCATCTAAACGAGCTGATTGATGTTCATAATATATAGATTTAGCCACGGCTAAAAGCGAAGCTCTCGATAACATTTATAGTTAGTTCCAGCAAAGTATAAAATCGTGTAATGCTAAGCGGCGAAGGCAACGCTGAAGAACGGTGAAAAACAATAATAGGTCTAATTAGCAAAAGAAAGCAACTTTGCACGTGCAGCTCACTTATTTTGTACATTTCTTTGCCGTTGTTTTGCATGAGACAACGTGAAACTTCCAGAAACTTCTTTAATAGTTGCACGTTTTATGGAAGAAATGTCGTACGTGTTCTCGTTCACTTTTTTTTATTGCCGCTCATTTTCATATTGCATTGATGGCCGCTAGCTTTTCTTATTTTGTCACCGACGCTACAAAATTTTGATCTTGTTCTTCCAACAAAAAAAAAAATAATGTCTCCTTCGTTTTACCTCTCTCGCTCTAGCTCTCTCTCACCCTTTTTCTCGTTGAGCCTCGCTGGCCTGCAGCCTGACTTTCTTTTTTTCTCTGTCTTTCTCCTGCTCTATATTCCAAATTTGTAGACATGCTGGAAAATGAATCTAAGCTGAATACTTTAGACAACACGGATACAGAAACAATTTCCGCTTTCCATTTTCTTCTTTATTGACTCTGTCTCTACTTTACAAGACGCCGGTAGTTATGCGATTTCCCGCCAAAATAACCTCGAGTTGCATTTGGGTTGCCATACCTGTTGATTGAGTTATTTTACATTGGTATGCCTTCCGTGTGGACGGACGGTCGCTCGGGCGGTCGTTGTACGGTCACGTGATTACTTCATTTTCTTACCCATGGGGCTCGGCTGGCGCGCTCCGCTCGCGAGAGCTCCGCTATTATCGAGGTCCTTGCCGGATGTGTAGTTTTTCGTGGCTCGAGTTGGTGAGAAGGCTTCATGACTCATGGACTGAAAAGTATTACAGAATGTTTTTAGTGACTTATATCATTCACACCTTTACAAAGAGAAGTAAAATGTAAGTGATTGAAAAAGTTTAATATTTTCAGTGTTTTTCTTTCTTTTTTTTATTTATTTTGTTTTGACATCAAACGAAATGACAAAAGGCAGCTGTAAATTAAACCTCCCAAGAGGAAGTGCTCAAAGAATTTTCAAAGACAAAAGGAAATAAATTTATATGCGTTTGAACTCTAGACAACAGAAATTTTCCCTTTGTCATAGTTAGAAATCTTTAACAATAATCCCCTCAAGAGCTAAGCATCAAAACCTTCCAGAAAGTTCAAGTCTGCATAATACGGAAAATGATTGTACAAATAATTGAACATCTTCTACTTAGCACGAGCAATATAACTACAGAAACAAGAAACTAACAACGCTTATTACTATATTTACTACCATTGGTCTAGACAATCGGCAGTGGCAGTAATGTCACAAACTTCGAAGACTTCAACCTGGAACTCAGGGGCTAATCTGCTAATTAAGGCAATTTTTATCGACGCGCTGTTCCAAAGTTTTTCTGCTTTGAGTACACGGTCCGTATGAAATTGTCTTGATAAAGAGGTATTACAACAGACTGTTTCTAGTGATTATCCCACCTTAACAGAGAACAGTGTGTAAGTTCATGAACATTTTTTTTCTTTTTCCAGGCTTTTTGCCATAAAATACAGCTGTAAATTTATCTTCGCAAGAGGTAGTTTTCTCACGGAGAGAATAACTAAGAGCCCTCACAGTATACACATAATCCTTGGGGTATGGTTTAGTCGTTACAGGTAAGTTATGGGCTTATATTTGATCATGTCTAGATTGAGGAATCATGTGCAGTCCTATTAAAGAAAGTAAAACATCGATTAAGTACAGTCTATGAACGTCTATATATATGTAGTAGCTTTAAAACATCGCTTTAACTTTAGTCATTATGGTACAGGTGCACCTAGCGGGTTTGTATTTAAAAACTATACCCTAAGGGCGTCCTCATGAATCACTTTCACAGTAGAGTATATCATTAATACCAACATATCCCCTACGCTTCAAAGGGGCAGAGCATTTGAAATCTTTGCTTTTATGTTGTTCACGCTGTCGTCTTATTCTGTTTTTTAACCCTCGGACTTACAATTTCTTAAAAACAGTAAAAAGATCGAAACATGGCTTAAGAGCTTTGATTGATCGGAGCTTGGACTCTTTCTCAGAAGAGTATCATCAATACCAACATATCCTACGCTTCGAGAGGGTAGATACCTTGGAATCTTTGCTTTTCTGTTGTCACTGTGTTGCTGTTGTTGTTAGTTTTATTTTGATTTGTTTCGTACTTAGTTCCATTTTCTTTTATTACTCCAGATTCTATTCAAAAAGCAAGAAAATAATACAACAACAAGAACCGCAACAACTTGAACTCAACGATGTCGACTAATGCGACAAAAAAAAATCTGGTTTGGAGTGTGGCTTACTGAGTTTCTTCTGATGTTTATATTCAACGCCTTCACTCTCATTATCTTTGCAAGAACTCTCCAGCTACGCAAGCGCAGTACGTACCTGATAATAAACCTGACTGTAGCTGATCTACTGATAGCAGCCGTTTCAGGACCTGAAGCCCTTTGGGTTCTTAAAACAGAGAAACGGACCGGGACATGGACTCAGAGCTTTACATTTAATAATCTCTGACATGTGTTGGATAGCTTCACTGGGTAACCTAGTATTAATTTCTTTAGAACGATTACACGTAACACTATACCCATTTAGGCATTATTGTTTAGTTGGAAAACGCATTTACTATAAGATTATCATTTTTAGTTGGCTGGGAGCTTTGACTCTAGCATGTGTTCAACACATCATTCGCATGAATGATTCGGCCCTCGCAGATCGATACCCCTGGATAATTTACGTTGTTCTTACCCTTGCAGTGCTAACAACATCTTACGTTATAATAATTTCAAAATTTATTAGAAGACCTCATGTCCAGCAGTTAGGGTCAGTTATATCAGCAGAAAGAAAACTTTCAGTAACTTTATTCATAGTTAGTGCTGCCTCTATACTTACTCTTCTTCCCTGGGTAATAATTATTTGTATCTCGATAAGTTCAGACCGTTACTTATGGAGTAAGTTCACACCTATGAAGATAGCATCAACATTTTATCACCTTAATTCTATCTTTAATCCAGTGATCTACACAATTAGATTGCAGAAAATACCAGACAATCAGGGATTTTACTGTTTCCCGACTGTCCCAGATTTTGCCGACTAATGAAAACTAGAATAATAACATAATAATAATAACATAATTTATATAGCGCTAACTCCACTAATTGACCAAAGCGCTTTACAATTCATAACATTAAAATAATTAAAAAGATCCCACTGGTAATAAAATATGAATAAATTAAAAACCTATTTGCAGTCTTATTTATAAAAATATCACAATAAATCCTGTTCGAAATTATCAAAAAGTTAAACATTATATGCTTTTTTAAAAAGATCGGTCTTTAAGTGTTTCTTGAATAAATTAATTGTATCTAAACTTCTAAGATCTAATGGCAGCTCGGTCCAGAGTTTAGGTGCAGCAACGGAGAAGGCCCTGTCTCCGTATGTTTTAAGTCTTGACTTCAGAACTGCCAGAAGTTTTTGATCAGTAGAGCGTAGCGTACGTGAATATGTACGATAACTAAGTAATTCCGCGATATATAATGGTAATTGTAGATATTCTCGATCGTCTGGGATGGAGGGGGACAAATCTGGAGAATCGAGAGCGTTCCCATTTTCCTGACGCGTCCCAGATTTCTGCGATAGTCGGCGATCATTCCCGACAAATGAAACTCACATTTTTCCATCTGGGACGTCGGCGATGGATTTCGCACATTACCAATCTCCTATTTGCTGGGCTCCAGTCCCCCTATCGTAAATAAACACAAATAAACATGGTGTTTCTCGAAAATTCGAGTCATTGCTATCTCGAATCTCTTGCCCAAGAAGGAAGAAGAATGATATGGTATTTTTAGTTGGCCTCTCCTTTTTCAGAATAGAAAACCCTGCATTGACGAGAGCAAAAACATAGATGTATTGAGAACGACGCAGCATAAGTTCGTGTGCATCAATGTTGCTGTATAAATGCTGTTACATTTTTGTTCAAGACTCAATTTTTTGCACACTTTCCATTTCCCGCCAAGTTCATAATAGGGAGAATCTGGAACAGTCTTCTGGCGATTATCCGGTATATAGGCAGAATCTGGGATGGTCGAGAAAAAGTAAAATCCCCGATCGTCTATTGAGAACGACGCAGTACAAGCTCGTGTGCATCAATGTTGCTGTATAAATGCTGTTAAATTTTTGTTCAAGACTCAATTTTTTGCACACTTTCCATTTCCCGCCAAGTTCATAATAGGGAGAATCTGGGACAGTCTTCTGGCGATTATCCGGTATATGGGCAAAATCTGGGATGGTCGAGAAAAAGAAAAGTCCCCGATCGTCTGGGAATTTTCCGACATACGAAAAAACAGTCTTTACTTCAGTGAGTTCACTTCACTCATCGCGGAGCAATAGACCTTTCCTCGGATTATTATTATTATCATTTTTTATTTTATTTTTTTTTTTTTATCTTATGGCATGGATAAATTAGGAAAAATCCCTCAACTCCGCTGAAAAGAATGCTTTTAAATTAATAAAATTGTTAAGTTTGAAAGTGATTTGTTGAAAACGTACGAAGATAGAGCTCCCCAAAGTCGGGTGGGCCCCACCATACAATCGTCTGAACTTTAGCAACTTTGCGGAGATATTAATATCTTCGCTCGCTTAGAACGTATCACTTTCAAACTTAGCAATTTTACACTGTGTTAAGGCGTTCTTTTTATTGGTGCCGACGTATTTTCCCTAACTGCTCCGTGTCAAAAGTTGAAAAAACCGCGGAAGGGTCATTGGCATAAAGTGATTACATTGAGAAACGTGGCCAGTTATTTTTTCCTTTTAAGCCCTAGCTGTAAAAGTCCTAAAGGAGCAAGCAAGCTGACCATGAATGAAGGCGGAATCACTGTGAATAAAATGTAAAACAGAAAGAGGCAACGTGAACAGGGAGAGAATAGTACACCTACAACTCACAAAGGTGCCAAAGTACCAAAGCTAAATGTAAGTTTTTGTGTACCTATACCCCCACACTTTGTGCGATACAGTCAATCAGGTAGTCTTCTCCGGCCCAAGCGGCTGCGAAAGGAGACTATCAAAATTAAACAGACGGCCTGGAATCCATTTTTAATACATATCTATATGTTTCGGCGGTGGCGGCGTGCCCGAAGATAGTTAATGTTTACGACTCAGATATTGACTTTCTTTAAGTTAATTAACCCCTTATGCTTATGTATTTATTTAACGTGGCCGTGATGAGTGGTATGAGATAAATTAGTTAGTTAACGTTTTCTTGCGATATACCGTGAATATCCCACTCATTGCTGCTTGATTTATTTTTGCATAGGCATTAGTCAATCGTTGGGTAATTAAAAGTATTATTTATTTATTTTATTTTATTATTTTGCCACACAGAATAAATTACAAGTAGAATAGAAAAGATAATGAATAGTTAATTAATATACTAAATTTAAAATGAGCATACAACTTGGACGGAGTGACTGTGGCGGGGAAATCTCTGAGAAGCAAAGCTTATGAGGAATAGAGATTTAAATACTAGGCGGCATTTAAAAATAAAGAAAAAAGACGTGTATTTTAAGTATGTAAGTGTGCTTAGAGAAAAATATAGATATGAGGTGTTAAGGTATTTAGGTTGTATCTTGTCTGACCCTTAAAAATGGCTTGATCACACGCTTGAATATATTAAAAGTCGGGACGTTTTTGATGTTGCTCGGTAATGAGCAACAATCAAAAGTAAGCTACTAACAGTACTAAAAGATTGCAGTCGCCTTTTCATGTGCGTTATTTTGATCGTTATTATTATTAATATTATTATTATTATTATTATTATTATTATTATTACTTATATTAGTAGTAGTAGTAGTAGTAGTAGTAGTAGTAGTAGTAGTAGTAGTAGTAGTAGTAGTAGTAGTAGTAGTAGTAGTAGTAGTAGTAGTAGTAGTAGTAGTAGTAGTAGTAGTAGTATTTCTAATTCGCACAGGTGTCCATTGTTCTGGAAACAACAATATGGTGGACGTTCCAAGAAATGCAGACTTACAAAGTTCTGACCCTATTTGAAATTTCAGTTTTCTTTAAGTGACCCCTTAAGTTCTTCGGCATCATTCCTAGTGCTCCCACAACGACTGATATTACTTTTGTCTTCGCCCTCCAAAGTCTAGACATTCCCCTTCTCTCTCCTTGCCTTCAACGCTGCTGTCTCTAGGTACCGCAATGTCTATGATGAGGACTTTGTTGTCAGTTCTTAACATGGTCAGTTATGTCAGGCCTACGGTGATCTATCTCACGTTCGGTTATTATTATTATTATTATTATTATTATTATTCTCATTATTATTATCATTACTATTTTGTTTTGTTTTTTGCCCTTTGTCATTTTGCATCACACACAGACTGCTGCCTCGCGACCACTCCACTGCCCAGCCAAAGATAACCAAGACTCTTCTTCTATTCCTGATGCAAAACGCAAGCACATTACTCATGTTAAAGCATTGAAATCCAACGCAGCGGCAAACAGTAACCAGCAAGGTTAGGTTTATATGTCTAAAGAGTTGTCCACACGAACTGAGCCGTGTCGTCTAATGTCTCACTTTAGTCATCTACATAGAGTTTAGTTAAGTGAGCAGTGGCGTAGTTGCCTTTAAGCCTTTAAGAATGAGCTTAACAAGAATTTGGGTCAAAATTGCGCGATAAAAGGACGTGAAACTGCAATTCAATGTCTGTTGCCACGATTGGCATGCAAATCTGGCACATGCTTCACTAGGAAAATCTGTCAGTGAACGCCATATTGGTTTTCAAGTAGATTCATTGTAGGGATCCCCTTTGATAGCTCCAATCATTTAGGTGAGAAAACTCGTTTTGTTGCGGTGGCTACCACTTTGAAATATCAATAAAGAAGCCTAGTGGCTCCTATAAAAAAAATTAATTTCACGCCCTTGTTAACTTCGAAAAAACCAATCCATTTAATGAATCTTCACTTAACTTTACTTTACGAAAGGTTGTTCTGTAATAGATATATTGTTTATAGGGCAGTGTTTACTTAGAATGCTTTTATTATATGTCCTGCCCCCCCCCCCCCCCCCCGCGCCCCCTTCTCAATGACGTCTAGACAAGACAAGGCAATGCTTTATTTGGAATCTTATACAGTGCCATGTCGCACCAATTTGTGCCCGGGCGTTTTTATATTATTATTATTTTTTTTTAATACGATAATGTACAAGAAAAAAAGGTAATTAATATTAATAAAAAAAGACTGATATATCTATATTATAACTGTCGAATATCCTTCGCAAAGAATATTGCTACTAATATTATATTTAGTGACCAGTGTATTGATTAATTTTCCCTAGTGTCCATGGAGGGTAACACAGGTTTTATTTTTTCGCCCATGAATACTTATGTCACATATTAAAGATATAGACAGAAAGAGTAATAGCTCATTTATTAGATTTAGAAGATGGACTTCTCCGACTACTGATCTGATGTAGTTTGAAGTACTGAAATGCTGAGTTTCGATTGTCTCGAGTATGTTTACATCATTTTCATTCAGCAAATGGCGCGATACAAAAACTCGCATAAATAAAGGTTACACAAGTAGAAAGACTCACTAATCAGTTCGAACAAACATTGAAACTTTTCAAGTGCGAAGAGAAAGTAAATTACCTGCATGATTTCTGCGTATAAACAGCTAAGCTTATTTAAACATGAGCTTAGCTAGATAAAAAATGTAGTCACAACAGTGGATTAAAAGCGTAAATCTGAGCAGAAATTAGACACAACTTACATATTTCGCTTCCCCCACACTTAAAGCAGGTGAATTGAAAACTTTTCTACGAAAAGACGAGATTCTTAAATTACCGAGACGGCAAAATACGAGCAAACTGTTCTCCGTAGTCGCGACTACGCGAAACAGCCCAACAACCCACCGTAGCCGCAGGACTAAGAATGAACAGTCACGTGGTTTTGATCATGCGCAGTAGCATATTTATCCGTAGCCGTAGTCGCCATATCTTAAACTACCTATTAAATAGGAGCGACGAGTGAAAATCCACTGAGAGAAAGTTAACGTTCTGGAGTGAGGATTGGGATTGCGTTTACCAAACCCTTTCGGCCAACCGCTCCGGCACAGTGTTAAGTGATCATTATACGTTTCTGTCTGGGAAACTGTCCACCTACCCCTCCCCTAAGCCAACATTTTTCTCCAACTGAGAAGTAAGTGTTAATGTTGGCTTAGGGAAGGGGTAGGTGGGTAGTTTCCTAGAAACGTATAATGTTCACGAACGGATCCAAAGACTTGAAGTTCTGCGCCGTTGCTGTGCATGCTATACCGGATAGGTTTTCTTATTCATGGTGTACACATAGCCTTACGAGTTTCAACTGCATCTGACAGTTTTATTTTGCTCTTATATAGCATTCTTCAGTGTTCCGATGAAAGCATTGTTTTAACAAGGCAGCCTCTACAAGATGATGAACTATTCGAAGTTCGATTGGACAGTATAGCTGGCAGGTGGTCAGGCAGTTTGGTTTTTGGTGCCACGACTGTCAATGCGGAGAATTTCCAGTTTCCTAGATTAATAACGTCCTGCTCAACAGGAACAACGTTTCTCCTTAGCTCCAACAAGGTGCTAATAAACGACAAGGAAATGGCTACAATACCAAAGGACCTGACCAGTTTGTCGGTTTGTATCACTCGCCTTGTTTTGGTAATTGACTAACGTGAACTACCTCTCGTATGCCCCCTTTCCCATTCATAAACCTAGGGTTTATAAGCGGCAGTTTACGGCAGGGCATTCTTAGCTTGGTATCCACATGACTAATTTCCTGTGTACTAGACAACCCTCAGCGTTGTATATAACCTATTTCAAAGGTGTTTGTCACTTGAACCTTGCTTTAATTAGCTTAATGGTCTTATTACTCGCACGTGTCATCCGTTGCTCGGTAGTGGTTGGTGATGAGAGAAATAGGATTAAAAAGAATTAAAAAAAGCAACAACAACAACAACCATAGATTGGAGGCGTGCATACTGTGCCTTCGCTTATAGAAAAAGGAACCTGGGTGCCTGGTTTGATGCAAACATGAATATGACCACACATATTAATGTCAGAATATTTATTACCATCTACATAACATCCGGCGTATTAGAAAGTATTTATCATATGATAATAGGAAGTCCATTGTACAGGCTATTATAATGTCACGATTAGACTATTGTAACGGTCTATTATATGGTACGCCCGCTGTTCATCTTGGTAAGCTGCAACGCCTGCAGAACGCGGCAGCTCGGCTGGTATGTACTATATCTAGGTATGATCCTATCACACCATCCCTGATCAACCTGCACTGGCTTCCGGTTACCCACAGAATAGAATTCAAGATAGCAATGCTAGTTCACAAATGTATCTACGGCGTCGCACCACAATATCTTTTAGACTTGATAAAAATCAAAGAGAGCTCGCGGTATCAGTTGAGATCATACCGGGGCATACTCCTAATGGACAATACCTATAGAACAAAAAAGACACTCGGGGATAGGGCGTTTGAAAATGCTGCGCCCAAAGTATGGAATCGACTCCCTCTAGAAATTAGACAATGTCAATCATTGAACATTTTTAAAGTTTTACTAAAGACACATCTTTTTAAATTACCTTTTTATTAGTTCTTTTATTAACTCATATTTTACTTTTATTGTTTTCCGAAAATTGTAAATTATTATTATTATTATCATTATTTGGACTAGCCATTTATTACTTTAAGATTTTAGTGTTGTAATGCGCACTCGATCATATCTTTATCGCATGCTAGACTGCGCAATATAAGAAATAAACATTATTATTATTATTATTAAGGATACTCTTTCGTCAATGTGTCCTTCTTCCCTTTTTGTTTAGGAGACCCCCCCCCCCCCCCTCCCCCTTCCCAAAAAAAAAAGAAGAAGAAAAAGAAAAGGAAAAAGAAAAAGAAAAAGAAACGCCTGATCGCAGATTATCGTTAATGAATTCCTCTAGCTTTCACAACCGATGGTACAGTATTATACGAAAAGCTTTTTTTTTTTCTCTATAAGAGAGTTTTAATGCACGGACATCTTTTTAATTACCATTTACTAAAGTTTACTAATTTTGGTTAGGCCTACAAAGTTTTCAACAACAGCGATGAGATAATAATATTTTTCAAAACCGGGTTTAAACGCCCTCCATTTTTTCTACTCTTGCATTTTTTAGCGGGGCTCCCAAGCGCGCGAAGCGCGCCTGGGACAGAGCCCCATACCCATAGATTATGGTCAACCTCTTTTCCTTTGGTTGTCACGTGATTGACCGAGGGTACGTACGTACGTACGTTCAGGGCGGAAAAACGTAATGAGCATGCGTGAACTTTTTTGCCCAGATCCCCTGGCCGGGCTTGAAAAAATGGCGGGATTTCAAATATTTTATTGCCTAAAAATAAAATGTTTCCACTCATAACCTGGAAAGAACAGGCAATTTGTCTTCAAAAGTTGCAAGCTGTGGTCATAACCTTGTAGTTACTTAATTTTCTCGAAGAATAACTCGTAGTAAAACGGACTTTAATGACTTTCATTTCTTTGCGTTGTACTGAAAATGTGCATGCGTAGGTCCGATTTTTTTCGAGATGCATTCACAAAATGTGTTCATATAAGGAAGTTCCTGGATATATAAGGTCCAGAGTTCCTCTGTGGACACAAAAACAACATATCTTTGGACAGTGATTTGTCCCCAAAAAATAACGCTTGCCCACAATGTGTTTGAAGTCACTGAACTTTGTCGCACGCGAGCTGATTTTTTAAAACCCTTGCTCGATCGGACACTCGTAGTTTCGCAGATCACTAAAATATAAACAAAATCCTCAATGTAGAAGTTATTGCGTTGATATGTGGGCAGAAAAAAGGTCAATGCTTATCTTGTAAAATCTTCCCAAAAATCGGTTTCAAAGCAACTATAGTTTTTTAAACTTGCTCGTTTCGCGCAGATATATAAATTTTGCTTTGTGTTGTCAAGTTGAACACGCATAACATAAATTAAACTCAGCCGATCATTACAAAATACAGAAAATTGCACATAAGGGTTTGTTTTGCTCGCCTCAGTCAAGTCAAGCTGCAGCAATTGTTTACAGAAAAAGAGTCAATAGTTTTGAAGTCCCTGCCGGCAGTTCTCTACTTCACAGCCAGTGACAAGGACAATTTGCGTACAGAAATTGAAAGTTATTCTTATCAAGAACAGAAACCTTCACGGTGCACTGGAAAACAAAACTATGCAATGAAAAATGAAAAAAAACTCTGTCTATTATTACTTGAGCAAGCTTTGAGCAACAGAAAAATGATCTTTAGTAAGCTTGCTGGCCTTCTATTTCCGAGAAAGTTTAATAAGCGCACAACTTTGTTCACTCTGATGCGTTATTACAGCAATATGGTTCTTTGACTGAAGACAAAGATAAAGCTGGTTCTGCAAAGG
Source organism: Porites lutea (assembly GCF_958299795.1). NCBI lineage: Eukaryota > Metazoa > Cnidaria > Anthozoa > Scleractinia > Poritidae > Porites > Porites lutea. The sequence goes on along the minus strand of NC_133202.1, from coordinate 49,046,184 downwards.
TAATAAATCTGGGCATGTAAAAAACAGTAACCGTAACTCAACAGAATACACACTGAGAATACAAACGGGTTTTAATTCAACCCGGCGAAATCAACTCATAAATTAATCGGATGCACAATCAGAAAAATACTCGCCTCTTAAGAAATGTTCAAAACCTTTTATTCCACCTCAGACTGACGGAATGATCCGTTTTTCCTTTAACATTGGTTGTTCTGAATCCAAAGTAATTTTCAAGCGACGAAAAAAAAAGCAAACATGTCAAATAAAAATGCTTTACAAGGAGGTAACGATCGCACCTCGTGCATTTCACTCAGAACTCCAGCAACAAACAAACACAGTCAGCACATCGAAAAGCCCGCTTGAGCCTGCGGTAAGGGATGCGTAGAAGCTTGCGCAGAACGTTTTTCCGCCCTGAAGTACGTACGTCCGTACGCGTCTACGGATTGTAAGGGTGGGGTAGGGGAGACTATCAAAAGGAAGGGAGGGGTGTCTCAGGCGTGTCTTGCCAAGTCCACATCTTTTACATTGGACATTCACAATATCAATTGACAGCTGTCAAAACAGGATAGCCACTGACCAGTATCCCATGACCATATCGCGGGCTCATGTGTCAGTACATTGAGGTGACGTGATTTATTTGGAAGCTGTCCGCTGACAAGTTAATTATTTTACTAGATCGCGATCGGGGGGGGGGGGGGGGGTGATGAACTCGTCAATCGCTCCTATAGGGATCGCGCGGCGGATGATCTTGGCCATCGTGACGTCACGAGAAACTTATCCCGGGAACTTTAAATGGTTTCAGCGAGCGAAATTGTTTCGTGGTTTCAAGAGGTAAAAGTCGAGACGTTGCGATGAAACGACCGAAGGTATGTGTTTATCTATTAATGCTATATAGTAAAATTGCAATAAATTCTAGGAAAGAGCATTTCCATCGTAAAAAATCAAGAACTTCCCGAGATCGACCAGATGGTACAACTCATACCGGGGCGTCTTTAGAGACGCATAACTAAAATGCCCAGCAGAATTTAGTCTCGAGAAAAACAAATGACGTTAATATGGTATAGGTCTCTCAATTGGTGATAGAAGTGAGTCATCTAATAAGTTAGCAAAAATGATCAGTGGGATAAAAGTCGCACACCTCGGGGATGGTTACAAGAATTGCGAAAGTGGCGTGGACAGGTCACGAAACATAGCGTCATGATGTTCATACTAGACTATCAAATTGTGTAAACAATTTATTAAAACTAAACAAATGTAAGAAGTAAGTTTTTTTTTTTTTTAATAGAATATGGGCTATAATCTTCAAGGGTTTTGAAAGGATTTCCTGTCTAATCGTCGCGCGATAACCAAGGATATTATTATAGCTTATTATATTGCAACTTTTCACTATAAATTACGATCATTTTGTCAAAACATTCATTGCTCATGATGGAGATAAGTTCACATTGCCTTTCTCTTTGCTTCTTCGCCCCACAAACAAAGGAGAACATGGTTTTTATCCTGTAAATAGTCAAACAGAATCTATCACTAGGGTAAAGTGCCGTGAGCTAAAGTTTTTGATCAACATCAACATTTTTAGGGCTTTATGCAGAGAATCCAGGAGGAGGATCCGTAGAAAGGATGGGTATGTAGCTTTGCCTTAATCGCTTTACAGAGTTGATAGAAAAAAAAAAAAAACTAGAAAAAGCCAAGAAAACGGACACTAGTAAGCGTTTCAATGGTGTAATATTGAAAATATGTTTCCTCGGGCGTCCGCATCTTAAAACTGAGAGGAAAATACATTTCTAAGGATATAAAAAATTGCAGGATTTTCATGCGATGAATATCATCACCCTTCTCACACTTTACAATATAAAAAGAGACTTTTTTTATGTTGCATTTTTTCGGTTTTCCTTTTTGTGTAGTTCAATAAAGACACCAAAGTTCAAGAATGACAATATAGTTCAATAACTACACGAGTTCAGAAAATGACACGAGTATCAATGTATGTTTATTAGGTAATGTCAAGGCAGGGAATCTACTGGGAGTGGGAGTGCAGGGGCATCAGTTTAATTTTCAATCATTGATGCTTGTTAACTTACTTGGACTCCATGCTATTGTCAGTTACATCAAGTGACACTGTCCAGTTCCAACAATCTTCGGGGCCTGCTCGTACAGTTTTATCACCCGGCTGATGTAGCTTTGTGGTAATTTCTTGGTAGGCATAACTTAGTAAAGACAATCATTGAATGACTATAGGTGTTCCATTACAATAGCTCTAAAGCCCCTCCTTAAAATTTGCTGTTGTACTGCCTCTGCTAATATATTTCACATAGCCTTGCCACTGCTATGGTATGATTACAGTTAGGTTGACAGGTATTCATTTAGCTATTGGTTTAAGATTAGAAACCAGTCTTTGGATTATCTTGATAGGTTGCTTGAAGTTGCAAAAATTTATCATTCAAGGGAGAAATATCTTTTCACCGTTGCTTGGGTGGGGGGGGGGGGGGGGGGGTGGTCGTGTTTGTGGTTTAACTCACCTATATTAATGTGAAGTTTAGGGAGTAAGTGAAGAAAACTATTATAATATCTGATTTAAGAGATGCTTAACAAATAATTAGGGATTTTAAATGATAATATTGCCTTCATTGATTTATTTGTTTTGACTTTTGTATATATAATAATTTCTTTTTATCTGACTGATTTTATAATTAGGTGCTTCCTTGGTTGGGAATACTCTGTAGATGATGAGAAAAAAACATGCAGTGTATGATGGAGGAGGTGCTGCTTACTGGATGTCTGTAAAGATCTAGTATAATAGATTCCGCGAAGAGAGTAGTGCGGTGCGGGAAGTGGAGGATGCTAGATGGAGTGGATTCCATGGAGCAAGAAGAGACCATACAGGATACGAGAAATTAGAAGAACCAGTTTCCTTTTATTTTTTATATACTGAAAAAATGTGTTTTCTTTCTTGCATAACAGTTCTGACTTAGACTTGTTTACATTTAAAAACTTTGCACATTGACTTTGATTAAAAGAAACGGTTTGTTATCAATAAAATTTTCTTACACTGGTGTTTTTCTTTTACTTCTTCTTTTTGGTCTCTTCTAGAATTTGGTTAGCCAAGCAGTCTAGCTGCCCTGCCATTAGTTGCAGTTGGGCAGCTGCCCGCTTGGCCTCTATTACTGTGTTTTTAATTTCTTTTGCTTTTTGTCTTAACCTTTCTTCTTTTCCTTTCAACTCTTTCTCTTCTCTTTCAATTTCCTTTCTCCTCTCCTCAATCTCAGTGGTTGCCAGTCAGCTCCTTACTTCTATTTCTTCTTCCAGGGATAGCTGTAAAAATGAGTAACCCACCTATAATAATCTGTCTATTATTGTTAACTTATCTTACCCCCCTCTCTACAATAATAAAATATGATGAGCTCATCCTTTAAAACAAAAAGCATCCTATCTCAACAAACTGTTGAAAGCCTTGTTTCATCAGGTACGGGGAGGTGAGGTGAGGTAGGGTAAACGCAAATAAAAATAGCCATAGGGGAATGGGGCGAGTTTTGGAGAAAAGGCCTGTTTCCATACGTTTTGACGTCATTATGGTACCATTCGGCTAAGCCCTATGTGCCTTTTGTTATTTTAAGATGCCTTTTGCTTTCCCAGAAAACCATGAGATTGGGAGTCTTGCCCTATCAGCACTTGAATAGTGTCACCAGGGGACTTCTGTAAATTATATAAATGAGTTACAGTACTTTCTCATTTCATTTTTGTTTGTATAAAGCTTGTTTTACTCATTTGATATCTTAAAATTTGAGGTACAATTTGCTCCGCACAAATAAAGATATTAATGCAAATGTATATCATCATATCTCTGGGAGTATTCCAAATGTTTCCGCCTTTTATTTGAATGGTACTTAGCTCCTCATACAGACCTGCAAACCCCTGATAAAGGAAAATCTGTAGACTCATGAAAAAAAATCGGGAGATTCTACAAAAAGTAGTGAGATTCTATTTTTTCCCGATCAAAATTAAACGACCCCTTTTCCATTAAGGAAATCAACTGTTTATTTTAAAATAACCTTGCTTTAGTGTGGTCCCTTATGTAACAAATTAGATGCCGCTTTTTCTTTGATGACTTTAAGAGGCCAGAAAATAGGTTATCACTGTGACGAAACATACAGCAGAGTCATTTCTTTGGGCGAAGACAACTTCATGGCTAAAATAGTCAAAGCTTATCCAGGCACAAGAATTTTCCCACAAAATTTGTATAGGTAATAGCATGATTACTAATGATATTTGGCATAAATACCACGAGTGATATTTCAAAATTGTTATACGTAATTTCAAGAGCCGTTAGGCGAGTGAAATTTGAGATAATTTTCAAATATCACGAGTGGTATTTATGCCAAATATCACGTACAAATCATGCTATTATTTGTTTATACTACTACCCGCAAGAGGTTTGTAATTTTCACATGTAGGTATTTCAAATTAAGCTGAAATACCACTGCTCTAAGCCAATCAAATTGCAGTAATTTTTCATGTAGTAGTATAAATGTTTTTATTCAACAAGGTAATATTTCAATTTAGAATATTTCCCAGAAAACCATGAGATTGGGAGTCTTGTCATGAGACCGTGAGAAAAGTTAAAAAATCGTGAGACTCAGGGCAGAATTGTGAGAGTTGGAAGGTCTGCCTCATATGACATTTTCTATCGAAACCTGTATGTAGTAGGAAGAAACTCTGTATTAAGTGGGCACTACAGCATTCCCTGAGGTGCACGCTTAAATTATACAAGTTTCACTGTACATGTTTGACTCCATTCACACTAACTATTGATGTGGAACGATATGAAATTGCTTCATGCATAACAGAAGTACATGTTTGGAGCTGTATGTAAATAATATTAATTTTTTTTTGCTATTTATGAAAACTTAATGTAAGCTTATAGGTATTACAGAGAAATATCCTTTGCTTCAACAAGATAATACAACCTTCAAGTGTTAAAAAAAAATATATGTTCCTGGTGTAATTATTATAGATACATAGTGTTGAGGGAAGTCTTTGGTTTCCTTTTTCTTAAAACCGAAAAATAATTGACTTACATTGTGCCTGGGTAACCGAGTCGAGGTCATCTGTTGATATCAATATTAAGCGCACTCGAATGGACTGATCATTTTTACTGCTAATTTCTCCCATTAAACATCAAGGACAATGTTTTCAACTATTGCTGACCTACCCTTCTGCCAAAAAACATGCGATGCTAATATGCGATCATGCAAATTTCTGCGACAAATATTCCACTTGAATAAATTGGCTTAAACTGTTTACGAGGTAATTATCAACAGAATATAATACAATTAACTCTCCTTCTCGGAAACAGCTGTTGCAACTATACTTTCCCCCTAACAGAAACTACTTTAAAGTTTACTTATCCCGAAAATACAGCTTGAATAGGTGGTACTATTGGCATTATTGGAGATAACAGCAAAGTAATGAATACAGTTGCATCATTTCTGGGACTGTACCTTTAATAGCGGCTACGCTGGCACACTCGAATGGACTGATCATTTTTTTTGCTAGTTTATCTCAATTAACTTCAGAGACAATGCTTTCCAATAGAAATAACCTACCCTCATGCCAAGTTTCGATGTTCAACACCTCACCGATTTCGAGAAAATGCGATATTACTGTGCGAACATGCAAACTTTTGCGGCACATTATTCCACTCGAAGAAATTGACCGAAACTGTTTACAGCTCTCATACGCGTTATTTTTCTGACTGATACACATTTCACTCACCTTCTCGGAAAGAGATATTGGAACTGCACTATCCTACCTTGACAAAAACCATTTTGGAGCGTCAATATCCAAGAAAACCAACTTTAAAAGTAGCATTTGGAAATGGCAACGGCGCCATTTTCGAAAACTCCTCGAAGTTGCGCGGTTCTCTCTTCGTGACGTCACGATGGCCAAGATCGTCCGGACAAACAAACTACCAAGTTCACCACCCCCCCCCCCCCCCCCCTGATCGCGATCAATGTTCAGTCTCATACTTTCTAGCTAGTTTGGGATCGGAGCACAGGAAAACTGATACACGTCAATATTGTGATCCATTGACAGCTGTCAAAACAATGCGTCCGCTGACCAGTATCACTTGAGTGTATCGCTGGCTCAGGTGCCGACCCATCGAGTTCAAGTGTTTTTTTGAAGTTATCCGCTGACAAGGTACTGGTTTTCAAATGATCGCAGGCTCAAGGGTAATTTTTTTTTAAATTCATGAAATATGTTGTTTTTATGTGCCGCACAATTAAAATTTTGATTTCAAACTGACCTCGGAAGCGAAAATTCAGCCAGCTGCTACAGGCAGGGAAGACAGTTGTTTTTGACTTTTCTCGCCATGTTCACGCGTTGGTCACGCTCTACGTCCAATTTTTATGCTCTGATTGGTCAAAATTTGACAGGTGAGTTCATGCGGAAAATTTATGCAGCATCTTGAATCTTGTTTACCTTGACAGCTGAAGCTGACAGAGTTTTCTTTTTCCACTGGATGTACAAAATGAAATTCAGCTGCTATAAGGAGTCTTCTGTTATTCATGGCTAGTTTGTTTATTGGGTTTTTGGTTGAGTCAAAGTCGGAAATCCGATTTCGGATGGCATCGTTTTTGTTTTCATCTTGCTTAATGCGTAAGAGGGTTGCAAAGTCTGAAGCGATACTGGCCTTACTTGATACCTTTTAGGAGCTGCATTTCGAGTGGTGAGCCTAAGTAATTATTGTATTTGATGTTTGTTTTTTGTTCCTAATTTAATGAAGTCGAGCGTAGTTTATGCGGCTATTTTGTTTACGTACGTTTGTAAGATTTGAGACAATGATCTGACCGAGTATCAGGTTTGTTATAAGCTTAC
>NC_133202.1:48951808-49034308 GCF_958299795.1 Porites lutea | reverse complement strand
ACGGTCACGTGATAACCAAATTTTCTGGGATGGGTAGATTTACTTACCCATGGTGCTCCGCAGGCGCGCTTCGCGCGCCAGAGCTCCGCTATTATTTGAGTTAAATTATAAATTTATTAATGGGAGCCTCGCTTTTAGCCGTGGCTAAATCTATATATTATATTTGTTGCTGTTGTATCTGAATGTTCCGTGTTTTAATTTCACTTTTGTGTTAGATTTGATACACGGTATAAGTAAAATCCAACTAGTGGTCTATTACCAATGCTACTTTCTGATTGGTTGAGCTACTACCAGGCTATATGTTATAGCCCACTAGTAGCGAAAAGCGCCGGCTTTTTGGCGGCAAAAAATGATTAAAGTATATTTTTAACTAGCTAAAGTTGTTTTGTCTCGATACTTTTGACCAACTAGTTGAATTTTACTAAAACTATAATTCCTTTTGCCCTCATGGCCTCTGAGTCAATAGCCCATTCGGCCTTCGGCTTCATGGGCTATCAGAAAGCATTCGGGCTCGAGGAATAATTGTTAAATATTTTTTTTAGTAAACATACAACATTCTTTAACATATACGAACTAATTTTACTTTAACTGTAATAACAGCAGAAACGTTTAAAATGGCTTAGGCCATGGGTCACTTACATTTGTGAGTGAATCTATGTCAAGATTAAAATACAGCCATGGCTTTCTGCATAATATGTCTGTGGGTGTTAAGCTCACGCCGTAGAAGTGTTACTGCTTAACTGTTATGTTTTTATATATATTTCGTACCATTTGTTGGATGTATTTAGCGAAATCGCTTTAAAGTTCTTTTGAACGCCAATCATAACGTCAGTGGTACATGGAACAAACCTTCTGACTTTGTTTTCCAGGTAGGCGACCGAGTTGGGTTAATAGGCCTGCTCTGGGACCTTAACTCGCCTTAACTCGCCCTAACTCGCAACTTGAGATTATGTTCAAATTTCCTTATCTCGCCTTAACTCGCCTAAACTCGCATTATCTCGCACAAACTCGCCCAATCTCGCCACTGCCAAGTGGATACCAATTTTAATATCTCATCCTACTCTCAGTGTAATTTCACAATTACTCCATAAAGGGAAGACGCCAAAGAATACAAATTTCAAAAGTTTAAAAGATAGTGATTTTTAAGGAAAACAGGGTTTTTATCTTTAAAAAAATATGTAATTGACCAATCCCATCCTTCTGGAATTTCCAATAGCCTCTGTGGTAAGGGTATTTCACCACTAAAGATTCGATGAGGTTTTTCTTACTTAACATTGTCATGCCTTGGAGTCACAACTGGACTGTCAATGGAACTACCAGGAACAGCCTGAACATGCACTAACTCGTTGCCTAACGAAAAGGCTTCAATGCTAACCATGGCAGAAATTCCAGAGGCATGGGGTCACAGGGTCTAACAAATCCCACATTCACTGTTTGTGTTTTGGTCCACAAAGTAAGTGACATTAACTAAAAGCACAAACAGTGAATCCCCGAAAAAGTTTTCATAAAATAGTTTCAGTTTTAGTCTTACACTTCTACGCAAGACAAAGAAACACTCTAAATTCAAGATTGCTTTGAATCTCTGAATTGAAGAAAAAAATATTCTCCTATGATTTGTTGCTAATTTTTGGCTTAAAATAAGAAATCTCGAATCTAGAGTGAAATACAAAAACATAATACCAGAATATCAAATTTTTAGTGTTAAGCTGGTTAATGGTTTACAAAAAAAGTTTACTTGAAATGGAAAGTTTAATTACTTTGCAAATATAATGCATGAAGCTGTTTATGACATATGAAGAGTAGTAGCATACGTATCATCTTATAATCTGATGAAGCTTAATGAGGATTCCAACTGACAATCATCAATGAAAGGCTAGGATGTAGCCAGAATCGAGAATCCTTTAAATAGTCCACATACTGATTGCAGTCCATATTTCTTATAAATAATTCTTATAAATAATTCTTATAAACATTTACCTCGTACTAGAAGATCTGTACATTGGTTCAACGTGACATCCTGTATGGCCTACATTGTAGTCAGACTGGCAACCATAACCCAGGCATGATTCAGAAGACTTGTTACATTTAGCCCTTAACTGAATAAAGAATTGCTAAAGGTCCAATATTTTGCATCGATAGCCAACTTCGTTCGCCATCTTTGAAATTACCCAGAAGATACTGGTAACTCGTGTCTTCCCAGGGCCCTCTCGCTCAGCCTATTGTCCTCGATATGCATTCTGGGTAATTTTCAAGATGGACGGGAAAACTTCTGAAGAAAAGGAGAAGAACTCGTGCAAAACTTTTGATGTTAAATCGAGAAGTTTCAAAATGTATCACACGCAGGTAAGCCAAGCTAAAGCCTTTTACCCTGGCAACGTTAACTCTATAAAAGTCTTGTTGATCCCAGTCCACTGGCAAGTTTTAGGTTGGAAGCTTCAATGTGGCGTACGTGACATGAAAACACGCACAAAACGCCTGAGCCGCTGATCATTTTGTAAAAATGCGAAGCAGGAAAGATTCATCAGTGACAACTCTTAAGAGTTTGGAGGACAAAGCCGATAGTAGAGGGTGTTTTCTTGTTAATCAAGTTAAATAAGGTATAGTCCTCTGCACAACTATGAACACTTTCTGACATTTTGTAAAAAATAAGTAAGCCTGAACAGAAAATATGGTCATTTATTTTTTGCTGTTTTCCTAGGCTAAGAATGATCAAGAGTTTACTATCAAGTTAGCTTGATCCTCCTTTCTTTTGTAGAAATCAAGGTGTCTCTCACAGGATTGTCCAAGTTTAAGGAGGGAGTTTCTAAAGTATGGGAACTGCTGTCTTTGCGAAAAGGCATCAGCCTTCATTTGCAAGAAATTAGAATAGATTATCCGAGGAAACGAAAAGGCAATCATTTCTGGCAGTGAAAACAAACAATTGAGCTGGACTCCAAGGGAAACCATCAGTGAAGTGGAGAAAATGGATCAAATGGAAGACTTAAAGATAAGTCGTAATTTTCAAGGAGAAAGAAATTTCATTTCTCTTCAGTAAAATTGATTGTGGCATAAAAATTTCCTCAGCTGAGTTGTAATTCGTCAGCTTCCCCGGATTTTTATACTAGTTCTTTGAAGAACATTGACACAGACTGCAAAAACTTTTTTTTTTTCAATTCTAGAGTTAATGATAACAATTGATGACATGTCATGTGATACCCATTATGCTCACCTGCCTATTAAAACATAGTGTTATTGATTTAAAACATAAATAAAATAAAGTAAAATATCCTACCTGTGCTTATACTACAGCTACATTTTTTTTTTATCAATTCATGATTGTTTTGTTTTCATTTTTTTTCCCTCACTACTGGTAATTTATTACTCTGCCAAATAATTATATAGCTTTAATAAATAATATATGATGATGATGACAATGATTATTATTATGATACAGCCACCAAATGGTCTAGTTTGGAGTCTAAATGCTATATAATTAATAAAGAACAGGACTCCATATCACTAGCATATCCATGCTTAAGCTTGTCCAATTAGGAAAATATTTCAGTTAATAAATTTAAATAAGATTTGGCTTCATTCAACTTTGGAGCTCATCTGAAATTTTTGGTTTAATTTTTTCATAATTGGACAACATGGAGCCTACTATATATATAAGACATACAAAGATTCCAAGGCATCTTTATATGTATGTTACTAAAGCATATTATAAGTTTAACATAAGATGGATCATTTTCCCTTAACTCGCCTTAACTCGCCTTAACTCGCACAAACTCGCAACTGATAGGCGAGCTCAATTTTTCCTTATCTCGCCTTAACTCGCCTAAACTCGCATTAGCTCGCACAATCTCGCGGCGAGTTAAGGTCCCAGAGTAGGCCTGTTAATGACCAAGTCAGATGGAACTTTACATTTCTTTATCAATGGTATAAATGTTGGCAAAAAGATAAATAACGTCCCTATTCTGCTTTATGGTGTAGTCGATGTATTCGGCCGAGCTGGAGGAGTCACTATAACTGGTATGTTTGAATACAATAAGTTTTCTTAACCGCTGTTGATTCTACTAATCCAGCTTTATTTCGCTAACAAGTTTCAATCATTTCGCACAAAGTTGCAAGCCACCCACATCCTGTTATATAGGGTCAACTGATAGAACTGTCCAATCGCTTCAGTTATATGTTGAGGTTTGACCTACATCCAAGTCTGCATCCAAGACCCGTGAAAAGTACCCTCCACAGTATATAACTTAGCATAAAGATAAGAGAACAAAGGAGGGAAGGAAAGATATGGAAGGAAGAAGGGATGGAGAATAGATGGGAAGGGAGGAGGGAGGTAGGTAGAAAGGCGGGGAGAGAGGAAGGGAGGGATGGGCGAATAACGTAGCAGACAGACCCAATGCTATGTCGACTTAACATTTTCCGTGAGATCGGACTTAAACAAGGAGTACGTTCCTGGCTACCGCAACTGATCAGCGTATTTTTGTTTTTGCTGTTACCCTTTTAAGATTAGGTTAGATATGTGATTTAAAGGCACATGATAGCAAGATTAGACCACTCAAACGGGGCTTCAGTTCCTTGGTCGTCTCTTAGTTCTCTTGGTTATTTGCTATCCATCATATTAGGTACTGTTTTCTCACCTCAGCTTCTTTTCATTTTCAGGCGGTGGAGAAAAACAGAATAACTCTAAAGACCTAATGGATACGGCTTTTGTCATCAATCGCATGTCCACCGCGGTCAATTTCCTAAAGGGAGGATGATTCCGTGACAGTTATTTGTTGGTAGTTGGTGAACTTGCCAAGTATATTTTACAACCGTACGAAGAAGCACAAAACCAAGAGCTCCGACAAAAGTACGGTGACCACTTGTCCAACGGGAATGCTCTATATTTTCTCGCAACCTTCCTTTCTCGTCTGTTGAGCGAAGACATTGCGTCTCGGGGCTGCTGGCTTGGGATCTGCGTTGTTCTCAGTATATTTCGGTACTTTTCAGCTGCTAGTTCAAAGCAGGCAAGGCGAAGCTTGTTGGATGTATTAGGAAAGGGTCTGGACGGAAATTCCATTAAGTGTTCCACAAATCAGGTACGTTAGGTCTAGACAAGGTTGTGATAAATTGTAAGTACTAGAGTAACTCTCTCAGCTAACCAAGTCTTCTTTAACTGGGCCAAAAGCCAAGTTGTTACTAATAGATTACAGAGTACTTATATCAAACATGAGTACTTGTATTAAACATGATTCACATAATATAAGATTATCCAACAGATGAGGTCAGTGTACTGATAGGTGATTTGTATTTATCAAGCTACGTTAAAACCTATTGGGGCGCAAAGTCGTAAATCGTCACTTTCATAAACTTCCTTTAGGTATGGATAGACTAACAGTACTAGCCTCTGAAAACCCTTAACTTGTTTTTTAAATAATAATAATAGTAATAATGATAGTGATAGTGACAATGATAGTGACGATGATGATGATGATGGTGATGATGATAACAACAAGAAATAATAAAAATAATGAAAATAATAATAATAATAATAATAATAATAATAATAATAATACTGCAAAGGAAACAATCATTGTGGACATAGCTGTTCCCGGAGATAGTAATATTCTGCAGAAAGAAACTGAAAAGTGTGAAAAGCATCAAGACCTGGCAAGAGAGATTCAAAGGATCTGGAAATCAAGGACAAAAGTGGTGCCAGTGGTTGTAGGTGCATTGGGTTCAGTGTCAAAGAAGCTGGCAGGCCACTTGGAGCAACTAGGAATTAAAAACCGAACAAGAACGATGCAAAAGTCGGCACTCCTCGGATCGGCACATATCCTCAGAAAGGTGCTGGAAGTCTGAGGTCTCGAGATGAGACTTGACTGGATATTTCTCCCCAGGGAAATCCCTGTGCTAAATTTTACATAATAATGATAATAATAATAATAATAATGAACAAGACGTGTAAATCACCAGTTTAAAGTAAACGCGGGCCAGGTCTACGCTGATATGAGAGAGGTATTGGATAAGAATAAAGGGAATGAACGCCCAAAATACATGCCGGTTGACGACAAAAATTCGGAAAGAAAGATCTTTGAGAATATCGAAGATGCGAGTAGCTTTTAGAAACAGCACTGGAAAAGTCAAGGGACCGGGAATAGAAACGCCAAGTGGCTCGAGGATATATGATCTGCAATTTATAGCCGAGTTCCTCCCCCATCACCTACAAAGGTACTAGCAAGGAAAAAGAACTGGAGTGCCCTGGGCCCAGACAGGTTGACCAATTTTTGGTGGAAAAAGGCAAAAGTGCTCCATGAGGGGGTGGCTACGTCGTTTCAAACCATCGCGAATACCAACATAGAGTATTCAGCCTGGTTCTCCGAGGGCAAAACCATACTACTCCCCTAAGCTAAACCATGTTATGGCGACAACTAAAAGCGCGATGGAGGATGTCAGACTTCAGTGGAACCCAAAAAGTGTGCGGTCGTTCATGTACGAAGACGGGTATAGACCCATACCCATGATGCCTCGGGGCCAAGGGTAGATGAGAACATCTGTGATTCCGACCTCGAAGAAGGCAATCAGTACAAGTTTTTGGGTGTCTTAGAGACGGCGAAGAAAGAGGAGAAGATGTCGTTGGAGTGCGCAGCTAAGGAGTTGTTTCGCAAATGTCTATCATCTGGTCAAGTCCCCTGTCTGATCACAACCGTGTAACCGCCTCGAGCCAATTTGCATCACCAGTGTTGGGTTACCTAATGTGGTTGCGGTTGGAAACAATGCCCAACGCATACAGTGGCGGGGATGTTTGAGCTCTACGAGGCTGTATTCCTGCCTGTATTCCTGTGCGACAATATCCTTACTTTGTCGAACTTTTCCACACTTCCACACCTCTGAGAAGCGTGGAACTAAGTAAAGAATGACAAGGGGTTAGTGCCTGTAGGAAAAGTGTGACATTATCCTGACTTTTGCAGACGTTTCCACACTTCCAGACCTCTGAGAAGTGTGGAACTAAGTCAAGAATGACAAGGGGTTAGTGCCTGTGGGAAAAGTGACATTATCCTGACTTTCTCAGACTTTTCCACACTTCCACACCTCTGAGAAGTGTGGAACTAAGTAAAGAATGACAAGGGGTTAGTGCCTGTAGGAAAAGTGTGACATTATCCTGACTTTTGCAGACGTTTCCACACTTCCAGACCTCTGAGAAGTGTGGAACTAAGTCAAGAATGACAAGGGGTTAGTGCCTGTGGGAAAAGTGACATTATCCTGACTTTCTCAGACTTTTCCACACTTCCACACCTCTGAGAAGTGTGGAACTAAGTAAAGAATGACAAGGGGTTAGTGCCTGTAGGAAAAGTGTGACATTATCCTGACTTTTGCAGACGTTTCCACACTTCCAGACCTCTGAGAAGTGTGGAACTAAGTCAAGAATGACAAGGGGTTAGTGCCTGTGGGAAAAGTGACATTATCCTGACTTTCTCAGACTTTTCCACACTTCCACACCTCTAAGAAGTGTGGAACTAAGGATAAAAAAGGAAAGTAGGGATCTTGTGGCCAGCACTGGACATTTGTGGCCAATTTGCATTACCAGTGTTGGGTTACCTAATGTGGTTGCGGTTGGAAACAATGCCCAACACATACAGTGGCGGGGATGTTTGAGCTCTACGAGGCTGTATTCCTGCCAGAAAACGCACATGGACACGACAGGTGAGGTGATGTGCAGGCTATGTAATAAGGCCCCTGAAAGTGTCGCCCATGTCCTGGATGGTTGTACTTTCCTTGCACAGAACAAGTACGTTACCCGACATAACGCAGCCCTGAACATACTTTTGTTCGAAGTTCTGCAAGACCTAGGCCTTGTAGACTCAGTGCCACCTTGGTAATCGCCACTGAAACCGAAGCGAGTGTACGAGGAGAGCAATGCGCTAGCATTCTGGGATGCCCCTCTATTTGCGGAGCACCAAGAAGTTAGAGCCATCAGAGTAGATGCTCGCATTATCAACCACGAGTCAAAGGGAGCCATCACGCTGGAGATGACCTGCCAATGGGTTACAAACCGCGAGAAAAAAGAGGAGGAGAAAACCACGAAATGCGGACCGCTCCGTTGGAAATTGAAGCAGAAGTAACAAGGAAATGAAGTGAAACAATGCAATATCATAATGGACGTACTAGGGGGATGGTGCCGAGACTTAGGGCCTGTTTACATGGAGGTGGGGGACCCCAGGGAGGTGAGGTAACCCGCTAAGGTGGGGTAAAAAAATAAACCTCCTTTACATGCAATCTTACAACCACGCCATCCCAGGATGCACTTTCTCGAGATTATTGAATGGTCGCCAAGCACTTAAACAAGAAATATGCTGGCAAATCACGTGCTTTGGCGATTAATGCTCTTGCTGCCCTTGCTGCAACCTTCAGTGCTGTGGCTTTCTATTTTTTTTTCTTTTAATAATGATGCAAAACTCCGCCAAAGTGAATTCTGCTCGAATTTCATGTATCACGATTCGGACCCCGGCTAGGCGGGTTACCTCACCTTGAACGTTTACATGGCAAAATTCGACCCCGGCTGAGAGGGTTACCCGGTCTGGTAGACCGGGCTACCCGCCTTGGAGGGTCACCCCACCTATCATGTAAACGTGATCAAATTAAAATGAGAGATCATATAGACAGGCCGGTTACCCCACCTAAGCGGGTTACCTCACTTACCTGGGGTCCTCCACCTCCAGGTAAACAGGCGCTTAGAAGCCAAGCTAAAGGAGTTGGTCTGAAGTAAGAGTAAGGGAGTTTTTCATAACATGCAGAAGGCTGTACTTTAGGGAACGCTAAACATCGCTCGGACGTATAAAGTTGCAACATGAACAATGAATATCGCATTCAAATTTATTAACTCTCTTCCTTTAACATCTTTTGGACTTTAAAAGTTAAGAAGTAATCGTCGATGATTTTTTTCAGCCGAATAAGTGATATGTTGGAGAATTTTTTTTTTTTTTAAAGGAGTATTATTGATGGTGCTAATTCTTATATATATATTTTAAAATTTTAAAATTTATATTTTTATGCTAAGTTTAACGGGCTACGCTCACGCGCCCCGTCATGCTATTTTAACTGTATACAGCATACAAAAGTTGTAATTGCATCATCATCATCATCATCATCATCATCATCATCATCATAAACGCTACTCTTGGCGTGCTTACCATTAGGTAAGTACTACCCGTCCCGACTAACCCTTTCGTAAAGAGAATTCATTTTTTAATTTGAAGATGGTTTTTTTTACTGGTCTAGCTGGCCAGTGCGGAATGTTAGCGTCCTCATATTAACATTAGTCTATCTACTGTAATACTTTCCCAAGAAAGCAGAAGTTTGGTTTGCACTTGCTCCTATGCTATATGACTTTTTTTGGTGTGTTCTTTGCTTTCATCTGTTTAGTCGAATTTGACACCCGCTTAGAAGATTTTTATGGCAGAGTAGACGACGCAGTTCCGCTTCAAAAATTCCCGTAAGGTTATTGATATTTTACGCTGATGCTCACTCATCTTTCCAATTACCCGTTAATTCCAAAGTTTAATACAATCATTGCTTACTTACAAACAGGACAGTAAGTTTATAGTGTCTTCTATTATGAAGACACTTCACTGCCTTTGTAAGGGCTCAGAAGGTCGCCAGGAACCTTTCCTCCACGATTAAGCGAGAAGATAGTTCCACATCTAAAGGCAGATGATATGGAAGTTGCTGTTTTGGCTACACTAACCTATTCAAATGTTGCATCTCAAGGACAGAAAAGGTTGCTGGAAGTCGACAGTAGGGTATGCTTTCTTCATGGTGTCACTTTTTGGGGGGGGGAGGGGGAAGGGGATCGTCAACAAAATGTATTTAGCAATTTCAACTTTGAAGACTGCTTTACCCTTCGTGCTGGAAGATCAAGAGATACTTTATCTTCGGCATGTATATTGGTTTAGGTAGACCTTTTTCTTTGGTAAACTGCCGTCTATCGTAAGCTGAACAAAATAGCCCGAGCTAAGTTTCCACCATATTATTCCTAGATCACTGCAATTTGCTCGGTAACGTTTTGGCAATCTTCGCTTTCTGGAGCAACTTAAGGCAACTTCTGCCATTTTGGGCAAACTTTTGATTTTTGATTAGCCTTGATTAAATTTTAGACATTTTATGGGAATTACAAAGTCCTATCATCCCATTTATCTTTTTGTGCTAACTCAACTTTGTGCCCCCACGCCCTCCCCCTCGGTTGGAGTGTCCGTGGTATGTTGTCAGCGGTTCGCAAATGAATTGCAGATAGGGACAAACATCAAAATTTAAGATAGTTAAGAGGAAAAAATTCCAGCACCGACTTCTCTGCCACGAAAAATATATAGATTTAGCCAGGGCTAAAAGCGAAGATCCCATTAATAAATTTATAATTTAAATCAAACAATAAACTTGTATTCCAAAATTCAGATAAGTTTACAGCACATTCATGTGACTTTTGAAGGAAAGGCTAAGAAAAATATTTTTGCAAAGAACCGCCAAGGGTGAACCAAATCGTACATCAAGTTTACAGCCTCATATGTACACTCAAAAAAATAGCAACCATCTTCGATCACATTTAAGAGCCATAATGGGCAGGCTCTTGATCACCGTAGATTAATTAGGCCTGGAAAAATATCAGGCCGAATTCTTTGCGTTCGACAAGTTTACTTTACAAAATCTTGCCAACAAATCTGGGTGAGTGGAAACCAACCTTTTATAACATTTGTACATCACATCTGAGGTGAAACATTGCTATGAGGCACTGTTTTCATCATGCAGACCTCTGACAGAATGCAGTATTTCATAATTGTCAATTGTCAGCTGTCTCAAATCTTATAAACGTGCATGAACTAAATAGCCGCATAAACTACGCTCGACTTCATTACATTAGATATAAAAAACAAACATCAAATACAATAATTACTCAGGCTGACCATTCGAGATGCAGCTCCTGAAAGGTATCAAGTAAGGCCAGTCGCGCTTCAGAGTTTTCAAGCAAGGTGAAAAACGAAAACGATGCCATCCGAAATCAGATTTCCGACTTTGACAAGCGACGCATCTCTCAACCAAAAAACCAATAAACAAACTAGCCACGAATAACAGAATACTCTTGATAGCAGCTGTATTTCATTTTTGTACATCCAGTAGAAAAAGACAGTTAAAAAAATCACAAGTTGACACAAAACTCTGTCAGCTTCAGCCGTCAAAGTAAACAGGATAAATTTTCCGCATGAACTCACCTTTCAAATTTTGACCAATCAGAGCATAAAAATTGGACCTGGAGCGTGACCAACGCGTGACCTTGGCAAGAAAAAGTCTTCTCCGCCTGTGTTTCTAAATAACTGGCTGAATTTTCGCGTCCAAGGTTAGTTTGAAATCAAAATCTTAATAGTGCGGGGCCATAGTGACATAAACACAACATATTTCATGACTTTTTAAAAAAATAAACTTGAGCCTGCGATCATTTGAAAACTAGTAACTCGTCAGCAGATAACTTAAAAAAAGTACTCGACCTCGATGGGTCGACACCTGAGCCCGCGATACGCTCAGGTGGCCAGCCAGCGGATACCTTGTTTTGACAGATATCACTCCTGGGCTCCCAAAGTGCTTAGAAAGTGTGAAAGTAAGCATTGGTTGTCCTGTGGTGCGGACGGATGGTTAAAAGCAACTGTCTTCCTTGCATAGCTGGCTGAATTTTCGCATCCGGGGTCAGTTTAAAATCAAAATGTAAATTGTCCGGCACATAAACACAACATATTTCATATGAATTTAAAAAAAAATTATACTTGAGCCTGCGATCGCTTGAAAAGGTAGGTACTTCATGTATGGGGACATATATTGTACCGCTTTTACCTAATTAACTTATAACTTCACTCTTTCTGCTTCGTTCCTTGTTGCCTTGAAGCTTTGTTCTCTGTTAACTTGTTGCTCTGTTTCCTTGTTTCCTAGTTACTCTGTTTCCTTGTTACCTTGTTACTCTGTTGCCTTGTTACCTTGTTACCTTGTTACTCTGTTACCTTGTTACTCTGTTACCTTGTTACCTTCTTACTCTGTTCCCTTGTTACCTTGTTACCTTATTACCCTGTTACCTTGTTACTATGTTACCGTGTTACCTTGTTCCTCTGTTGCCTTGTTACCTTGCTAGTCTGTTACCTTGTTACCGTTTTACTCTGTTACCTTGTTACCCTGTTACCTTGTTTCCCTGTTACCTTGTTACTCTGTTACCTTATTACTCTGTTACCTTGTTACCTTTTTACTCTGTTACCTTGTTACCTTGTTACTCTGTTACCTTGTTACCTTGTTACACTGTTAACTTGTTACTCTGTTACTCTGTTACCCTGTTACTCTGTTACCTTGTTACGTTGTTACTCTGTTACATTTTTGCCCTGTTACCTTGTTTCTCCGTTACCTTGTTACCGTGTTACTCTGTTACGTTGTTACCTCGTTACTTTGTTAATCTATTAGTCTGTTACCTTGTTACTCTGTTCCCTTGTTACCTTGTTACCTTATTACCCTGTTACCTTGTTATTATGTTACCGTGTTACCTTGTTCCTCTGTTGCCTTGTTACCTTGTTACCGTTTTACTCTGTTACCTTGTTCCCTTGTTACTTTGTTAATCTGTTAGTCTGTTACCTTGTTACTCTGTTTCCTTGTTACCTTCGTTTTACCTCGTTAGTCTGTTACCTTGTTGCTTCGTTACCTTGTTACTCTGTTACCTATTACCTCAAGATATCTAGGAATGTGTGTAGACGTAATACGTCACATGCACACTTGTCAGAGTTAAAGCGCACTTGCTATTGAGATGCCTAGGACGCCGGGATCAGTCAGTACCAGATTGTGGTAATGTTTAACTTCCCCCGCGGCCTTGTTTGACGGTTTGTATGGTATGGCGTGGCAGTGGGTAAAGAACTGTAAAAGAAAAACAAAAAGCGATATATATATCCAGGAACGATCTTGTCAGCAAATTCTCTCCGCAATTTTTGCAAAGAAAATAATTCACCGAAAATTTTGTGAGACAATCACTTGCAAATATCGCATGAGTAGAAAAACCAATAAAACAAAATTCTAGACTTAGAAAAAAATCGCAAAAGTAACAAGGATTTTTCCTGCTTCCTAAAAACACTGAAAAGGTAAGAAATATCGCAAAAATAGCAAGAATGACAAATTTAAAAAATTCTAGACTTACAAAGAAAAATGGTTAAGAAGGGCCTTCAAAAGCCCTCAAATCTCGCAAAAATCGCAAAACTAACAAGGATTTTTCTTGCTATGTGAAGAGATTGAATACTTGAAATATCGCAAAAGCAAGAATAAAAAAATTAAATAAATTCTAGACTTAGAGAGAGAAAAGGCCAAGAAGGTGAATTCTTTTCACAAATTCTTTTTTTGTTTTCGATTTATGGGATAATTTGAGGCCTTCTCGTGGCCTTTCATTGTCTTAATCTTTTCACATAGCAAGAAAAATTCTCGTTAATTTTGCGATCTTGGCGCAATTTGCGGACTTCTCGAAGTCCGTCTAGGCCTTTCTTCTTTCTAAGTCTAGAATTTTGTTAAATTTGTTATTTTTGCAATTTTTGCCATATACTCAATCTTTTTACACACCAAGCAATTTTCTTTAAATCTTTTTAGTTAAAATTGCGAGAAGAATTTGCTAGCAAGATGGGCGGGACTATTACTAGATCAGTGGTAGAAGTTGTGTAGATACGTCAAAGAATACCGTGATAGACTTGATAGGTAGTCGCAGGCAGTGAAGTTGGAACAGCGAAGGTGTATGGCCATCAAAATCTATTTGTGTAGGTGACCTATACTAGCGACAGCAGCGTTTTTATTACTTGCGAATTAAGGAAACTATATAACAGGCTATCGCAATACGCTACTCTGCTTGTTATAAAAGTAAGAACTAACAATTCATGCAGCTGCTGGACAACCTGTTTAATACTTTCTAATGATCTACGGATGATAATGATAACAATGATAAAAGGCCGACGAACAAGGCTTTAAATTGACATAGCCTATCATGTTCAAGTTCATAAGTTCTTCCTCCATGTTTTGTAAAGTCTTGACTTAGTACTTAGTGACAAGAAATATAAATTAAGAAACTAACAACGTTACAAGGCATATAATCACCTTTGATTCTTAGGAAGGGTTATTTCTACACTTACTGGAGATTTACCCTTGTGTACTTTTTCTTTTGTATTCCGTCCATTAAATCATGAAATTGTTACTCTAATTCTCAAACCTTCAATATACAACCAAGAGCCATAATGGGATTGGATACAACCCAAAACAAGGAGACCGTCATGACAACCATTCTTGTTTTAATCTTTATTTTTCAACTCAGGGACCGCGGAGGGGGAGGGGCTGGTAGGGCCGCGGCCCCACCACTTTTTTGCGCCCCCTCCCCCACTTTTTGCGCTAAAAAGAAAAATAATTAAAATAAAAAAAAGGCTTGAAACAAGTTTTTTTCCGTCTATATTCCGCTATATTCTCTGTATTTTCTTTAATATCAAACGGCAGGCATTTTGTGGGGCTCCTGTGCTTTTCGCGGTAATTGTGCCCTGGGGCCGACTTGCCCCTTGATCAAACGGCATGCCTTGGCCACCCCTTCGCTTCGTTCGGCACCGTGTTTTGTACTTCCAGCTCCGGCAGAGTTTTTTATCAGTTTTATCAAGACGAAATGAAGAAAATTACTAGCTTTTTCAAGCCAAACGAAGGTGAGTAGATGTTTTGAGTTGAAAAAAGTTTTATATTTTGTCTTTCTGAAATATTCAATGGCAAAAAGAATTACATTACTTGAACAGCGAACGGCCATAGTTAGAAATTTTTCAGATCACTTCAGTGCAGTATTTGTATACTAAAATTGTAATCGCGTCTTTTCTCGCATTGAATCTGAACTGACCGTGGATGTTGGTCGTTTATTAGAGTTATCTGGGACTTCGTCAAAGTCTGTAAGCTCTGCAGAAAAGTATGCAAAGTCACGCGACGGAAACAAATCAAATACTATGATTTTATTCCTTTTTTCGATTTTCAATATGAAAAAATTATTTTCAATTGTCAGCCCTCCCACTTTTCACCTTGCTCCGCGGTCCCTGCAATTGATTTAATTAAAAGAAAAAAACATAATTCAGTAACTGTTAAAAAACGACAAATTTTCGATATCTTTAATTTTCCTTAGTTGCTATACTAAATTGCTGCTGTAATCACAGTAATAAGACTTCGAAGACGTTTTATTTGGACATTAAAAACCTTTGTTGTCTTACAAAAATAAAAACCAAAGACTGAGACTTGAAGGTCTTTTTCTACCCGGTGTCGTTGCCTGCCAAGAGTTGGCAGTTAAGTCTGACGTTAGGGTTTATACAACTGACCTCTGGAAGTCTCAAAAAAACTTAAAGACTAAATCGGTAGATGGAGGAAACTAGCTTGGAGTTATCTGGTATTTAATGCAAAACTGAACTGATCTACATTAGTCACTCGATCTCCTCGTGTTGTGCGATTTTCAACGATTGTCTCGATAACAGATAAGGTATGATTAAAAAACGAATGCAATAAAACTTCAGCCTCACTTGTGTGGTATTGACTAAAAGTATCCAAACGTTATACCCGTTGTAGCACCCTGCCCCGTTGTTAAGTCATTTTAAAAGGGCGCCTTAAGACTCAGCGTTTTATGCAAAATATCTGATCGTAAAAATATTGTCCTGAAATTTCGCTTACATTTTTTAGAAAATCATGATAAAAGTATAACAGCCAAAAGAAACTATAAAAGGCTTCAGGTGCTATAGCATTGAGACACAGAGCCTTCGTCATTGACCAAGCGCTGTTCTCAAAAAAGGAAACTTTTGTTTGATTTCCGTCAAAGAGAAAAAATGTACCAAATAAAGCTGATTGCTGCTAATTACCACAAACGAAAGACAAATTGTAATACAAACCATTCAACCACGACCATACTCCAAAAGAACGCGTCCAATCGGGAAAAACCAAAGGCGACTTGATATACAAAAAAAAAAACAAAATTTAGACAGCAGGGTAACAGAGTAACAAAGTAACAAGGCAATAGAGTAACAAGGCAACAAGGTAACAGAGTAACAAGGTAACAAGGTAACAGAGTAACAAGGTAACAAGGTAACAGCGTAACAAGGCAACAAGGTAACAGAGTAACAAGGTAACAGAGTAACAAGGTAACAAGGTAACAAGGCAACAGAGTAACAAGGTAACAAGGTAGAAGAGTAACAAGGTAACAAGGTAACAGAGTAACAGAGTAACAAGGTAACAAGGTAACAAGGTAACAGAGTAACAAGGTAACAAGGTAACAGAGTAACAAGGTAACAAGGTAACAGAGCAACAAGGTACAAGGTAACAGAGTAACAAGGTAACAAGGTAACAAGGTAACAGAGTAACAAGGCAACAAGGTAACAGAGTAACAAGGTAACAAGGTAACAGAGTAACAAGATAACAAGGTAACAGAGTAACAAGGTAACAGAGTAACAAGGTAACAGAATAACAAGGTAACAAGGTAACAGAGTAACAAGGTACAAGGTAACAGAGTAACAAGGTAACAAGGTAACAAGGTAACAGAGTAACGAGGAAACAAGGTAACAGAGTAACAAGGTAACAGAGTAACAAGGTAACAAGGTAACAGAGTAACAGAATAACAGAGTAACAAGGTAACAAGGTAACAAGGTAACAGAGTAACAAGGTAACAAGATAACAGAGTAACAAGGTAACAAGGTAACAAGGTAACAGAGTAGCAGAGTAACAAGGTAAAAAGGTAACAAGGTAACAGAGTAACAAGGTAACAAGGTAACAAGGTAACAGAGTAACAAGGTAACAAGGTAACAGAGTAACAGAGTAACAAGGTAACAAGGTAACAAGGTAATAGAGTAACAAGGTAACAAGGTAACAAGGTAACAGAGTAACAAGGTAACAAGGTAACAGAGTAACAGGGTAACAAGGTAACAAGGTAACAGAGTAACAAGGTAACAAGGTAACAGAGTAACAAGGTAACAAGGTAACAGAGTAACAAGGTAACAGAGTAACAAGGTAACAAGGTAACAGAGTAACAAGGTAACAAGGTAACAGAGTAACAAGGTAACAAGGTAACAGAGTAACAAGGTAACAAGGTAACAGAGTAACAAGGTAACAAGGTAACAGAGTAACAAGGTAACAAGGTAACAAAGTAACAAGGTAACAAGGTAACAAGGTAACAGAGTAACAAGGTAACAAGGTAACAGAGTAACAAGGTAACAAGGTAACTACGTAACAGAGTAACAAGGTAACAAGGTAACAGAGTAACAGAGTAACAAGGTAACAAGGTAACAAGGTAATAGAGTAACAAGGTAACAAGGTAACAGAGTAACAAGGTAACAAGGTAACAGAGTAACAAGGTAACAAGGTAACAAGGTAACAGAGTAACAGAGTAACGAGGTAACAAGGTAACAGAGTAACAAGGTAACAAGGTAACAAGGAAACAAGGTAACAGAGTAACAAGGTAACAAGGTAACAGAGTAACAAGGTAACAAGGCAACAAGGTAACAGAGTAACAAGGTAACAAGGTAACAAAGTAACAATGTAACAGAGTAACAAGGTAACAAGATAACAGAGTAACAGAGTGACAGAGTAACAAGGTAACAAGGTAACAAGGTAACAGAGTAACAAGGTAACAAGGTAACAGAGTAACAAGGCCGAACAAGGTAACAGAGTAACAAGGTAACAAGGTAACAGAGTAACAAGGTAACAAGGAAACACGGTAACAAGGAAACAAGGAAACAGAGTTACAAGGTAACAGAGTAACAAGGTAACAAGGTAACAAGGTAACAGAGTAACAAGGTAACAAGGTAACAGAGTAACAAGGTACAAGGTAACAGAATAACAAGGTAACAGAGTAACAGAGTAACAAGGTAACAAGGTAACAAGGTAACAGAGTAACAAGGTAACAAGGTAACAGAGTAACAAGGTAACAAGGTAACAAGGTAACAGAATAACAAGGTACAAGGTAACAGAATAACAAGGTAACAAGGTAACAGAGTAACAGAGTAACAAGGTAACAAGGTAATAGAGTAACAAGGTAACAAGGTAACAGAGTAACAAGGTAACAAGGTAACAGAGTAACAAGGTAACAAGGTAACAAGGTAACAGAGTAACAGAGTAACAAGGTAACAAGGTAACAGAGTAACAAGGTAACAAGGTAACAAGGTAACAAGGTAACAAGGTAACAGAGTAACAAGGTAACAAGGTAACAAGGTAAGAGAGTAACAGAGTAACAAGGTAACAAGGTAACAGAGTAACAAGGTAACAAGGTAACAAGGTAACAAGGTAACAGAGTAACAAGGTAACAAGGTAACAGAGTAACAAGGTAACAGAGTAACAAGGTAACAAGGTAACAGAGTAACAGAATAACAGAGTAACAAGGTAACAAGGTAACAAGGTAACAAGGTAACAAGATAACAGAGTAACAAGGTAACAAGGTAACAAGGTAACAGACTAACAGAGTAACAAGGTAACAAGGTAATAGAGTAACAAGGTAACAAGGTAACAGAGTAACAAGGTAACAAGGTAACAGAGTAACAAGGTAACAAGGTAACAGAGTAACAAGGTAACAAGGTAACAGAGTAACAGAGTAACAAGGTAACAAGGTAACAAGGTAATAGAGTAACAAGGTAACAAGGAACAAGGTAACAGAGTAACAAGGTAACAAGGTAACAGAGTAACAAGGTAACAAGGTAACAAGGTAACAGAGTAACAAGGTAACAAGGAAACACGGTAACAAGGAAACAAGGAAACAGAGTTACAAGGTAACAGAGTAACAAGGTAACAAGGTAACAAGGTAACAAGGTAACAGAGTAACAAGGTAACAAGGTAACAAGGTAACAGAGTAACAAGGTACAAGGTAACAGAATAACAAGGTAACAAGGTAACAGAGTAACAGAGTAACAAGGTAACAAGGTAACAAGGTAACAGAGTAACAAGGTAACAAGGTAACAAGGTAACAGAGTAACAAGGTAACAAGGTAACAAGGTAACAGAGTAACAAGGTACAAGGTAACAGAATAACAAGGTAACAAGGTAACAGAGTAACAGAGTAACAAGGTAACAAGGTAACAAGGTAATAGAGTAACAAGGTAACAAGGCAACAAGGTAACAGAGTAACAGAGTAACAAGGTAACAAGGTAACAGAGTAACAAGGTAACAAGGTAACAAGGTAACAAGGTAACAAGGTAACAGAGTAACAAGGTAACAAGGTAACAAGGTAACAGAGTAACAGAGTAACAAGGTAACAAGGTAACAGAGTAACAAGGTAACAAGGTAAAAGAGTATTAAGGTAACAAGGTAACAGAGTAACAAGGTAACAAGGTAACAGAGTAACAGAGTAACAAGGTAACAAGGTAACAAGGTAATAGAGTAACAAGGTAACAAGGTAACAAGGTAACAGAGTAACAAGGTAACAAGGTAACAGAGTAACAGGGTAACAAGGTAACAAGGTAACAGAGTAACAAGGTAACAAGGTAACAGAGTAACAAGGTAACAAGGTAACAGAGTAACAAGGTAACAGAGTAACAAGGTAACAAGGTAACAGAGTAACAAGGTAACAAGGTAACAGAGTAACAAGGTAACAAGGTAACAGAGTAACAAGGTAACAAGGTAACAGAGTAACAAGGTAACAAGGTAACAGAGTAACAAGGTAACAAGGTAACAAAGTAACAAGGTAACAAGGTAACAAGGTAACAGAGTAACAAGGTAACAAGGTAACAGAGTAACAAGGTAACAAGGTAACTACGTAACAGAGTAACAAGGTAACAAGGTAACAGAGTAACAGAGTAACAAGGTAACAAGGTAACAAGGTAATAGAGTAACAAGGTAACAAGGTAACAGAGTAACAAGGTAACAAGGTAACAGAGTAACAAGGTAACAAGGTAACAAGGTAACAGAGTAACAGAGTAACAAGGTAACAAGGTAACAGAGTAACAAGGTAACAAGGTAACAAGGAAACAAGGTAACAGAGTAACAAGGTAACAAGGTAACAGAGTAACAAGGTAACAAGGCAACAAGGTAACAGAGTAACAAGGTAACAAGGTAACAAAGTAACAATGTAACAGAGTAACAAGGTAACAAGATAACAGAGTAACAGAGTGACAGAGTAACAAGGTAACAAGGTAACAAGGTAACAGAGTAACAAGGTAACAAGGTAACAGAGTAACAAGGCCGAACAAGGTAACAGAGTAACAAGGTAACAAGGTAACAGAGTAACAAGGTAACAAGGAAACACGGTAACAAGGAAACAAGGAAACAGAGTTACAAGGTAACAGAGTAACAAGGTAACAAGGTAACAAGGTAACAGAGTAACAAGGTAACAAGGTAACAGAGTAACAAGGTACAAGGTAACAGAATAACAAGGTAACAGAGTAACAGAGTAACAAGGTAACAAGGTAACAAGGTAACAGAGTAACAAGGTAACAAGGTAACAGAGTAACAAGGTAACAAGGTAACAAGGTAACAGAATAACAAGGTACAAGGTAACAGAATAACAAGGTAACAAGGTAACAGAGTAACAGAGTAACAAGGTAACAAGGTAATAGAGTAACAAGGTAACAAGGTAACAGAGTAACAAGGTAACAAGGTAACAGAGTAACAAGGTAACAAGGTAACAAGGTAACAGAGTAACAGAGTAACAAGGTAACAAGGTAACAGAGTAACAAGGTAACAAGGTAACAAGGTAACAAGGTAACAAGGTAACAGAGTAACAAGGTAACAAGGTAACAAGGTAAGAGAGTAACAGAGTAACAAGGTAACAAGGTAACAGAGTAACAAGGTAACAAGGTAACAAGGTAACAAGGTAACAGAGTAACAAGGTAACAAGGTAACAGAGTAACAAGGTAACAGAGTAACAAGGTAACAAGGTAACAGAGTAACAGAATAACAGAGTAACAAGGTAACAAGGTAACAAGGTAACAAGGTAACAAGATAACAGAGTAACAAGGTAACAAGGTAACAAGGTAACAGAGTAACAGAGTAACAAGGTAACAAGGTAATAGAGTAACAAGGTAACAAGGTAACAGAGTAACAAGGTAACAAGGTAACAGAGTAACAAGGTAACAAGGTAACAGAGTAACAAGGTAACAAGGTAACAGAGTAACAGAGTAACAAGGTAACAAGGTAACAAGGTAATAGAGTAACAAGGTAACAAGGAACAAGGTAACAGAGTAACAAGGTAACAAGGTAACAGAGTAACAAGGTAACAAGGTAACAAGGTAACAGAGTAACAAGGTAACAAGGAAACACGGTAACAAGGAAACAAGGAAACAGAGTTACAAGGTAACAGAGTAACAAGGTAACAAGGTAACAAGGTAACAAGGTAACAGAGTAACAAGGTAACAAGGTAACAAGGTAACAGAGTAACAAGGTACAAGGTAACAGAATAACAAGGTAACAAGGTAACAGAGTAACAGAGTAACAAGGTAACAAGGTAACAAGGTAACAGAGTAACAAGGTAACAAGGTAACAAGGTAACAGAGTAACAAGGTAACAAGGTAACAAGGTAACAGAGTAACAAGGTACAAGGTAACAGAATAACAAGGTAACAAGGTAACAGAGTAACAGAGTAACAAGGTAACAAGGTAACAAGGTAATAGAGTAACAAGGTAACAAGGCAACAAGGTAACAGAGTAACAGAGTAACAAGGTAACAAGGTAACAGAGTAACAAGGTAACAAGGTAACAAGGTAACAAGGTAACAAGGTAACAGAGTAACAAGGTAACAAGGTAACAAGGTAACAGAGTAACAGAGTAACAAGGTAACAAGGTAACAGAGTAACAAGGTAACAAGGTAACAAGGTAAAAGAGTATTAAGGTAACAAGGTAACAGAGTAACAAGGTAACAAGGTAACAGAGTAACAAGGTAACAAGGTAACAGAGTAACAGAGTAACAAGGTAACAGAGTAACAGAGTAACAAGGTAACAAGGTAACAGAGTAACAAGGTAACAAGGTAACAAGGTAACAAGGTAACAGAGTAACAAGGTAACAAGGTAACAAGGTAACAGAGTAACAGAGTAACAAGGTAACAGAGTAACAAGGTAACAAGGTAACAAGGTAAAAGAGTATTAAGGTAACAAGGTAACAGAGTAACAAGGTAACAAGGTAACAGAGTAACAAGGTAACAAGGTAACAGAGTAACAGAGTAACAAGGTAACAAGGTAACAGAGTAACAAGGTAACAAGGTAACAGAGTAACAAGATAACAAGATAACAGAGTAACAAGGTAACAAGGTAACAGAGTAACAGAGTAACAAGGTAACAAGGTAACAGAGTAACAAGGTAACAAGGTAACAGAGTAACAAGGTAACAAGGTAACAGAGTAACAAGGTAACAAGGTAACAGAGTAACAAGGTAACAAGGTAACAGAGTAAAAGAGTAACAAGGTAACAAGGTAACAAGGTAATAGAGTAACAAGATAACAAAGTTACAAGGTAACAGAGTAACAAGGTAACAAGGTAACAGAGTAACAAGGTAACAAAATAACAAGGTAACAGAGTAACAAGGTAACAAGGTAACAGAGTAACAGAGTAACAAGGTAACAAGGTAACAAGGTAATAGAGTAACAAGGTAACAAGGTAACAAGGTAACAGAGTAACAAGGTAACAAGGTAACAGAGTAACAAGGTAACAAGGTAACAAGGTAACAGAGTAACAGAGTAACAAGGTAACAAGGTAACAGAGTAACAAGGTAACAAGGTAGCAAGATAACAAGGTAACAGAGTAACAAGGTAACAAGGTAACAGAGTAACAAGGTAACAAGGCAACAAGGTAACAGAGTAACAAGGTAACAAGGTAACAATGTAACAGAGTAACAAGGTAACAAGATAACAGAGTAACAGAGTGACAGAGTAACAAGGTAACAAGGTAACAAGGTAACAGAGTAACAAGGTAACAAGGTAACAAGGTAACAGAGTAACAAGGCCGAACAAGGTAACAGAGTAACAAGGTAACAGAGTAGCAAGGTAACAAGGTAACAGAGTAACAAGGTAACAAGGAAACAAGGTAACAAGGAAACAAGGAAACAGAGTTACAAGGTAACAGAGTAACAAGGTAACAAGGTAACAGAGTAACAAGGTAACAACACAGCATGAAAAGGCAAATTTAAGTTAGCATAATGTGAGCGTAAAGCTGGTGTAAAGTTTGGATTTACACACCTTTACACGACCTTTACATTACGTAAAGTTAAGCTTTACGCTACATTTACACTTTTGCGTAAAGCTGGAGTAAAGAAACACCTGTAAGTGGACTAAAAGCCAACGTAAAGCTTGAATAAACTTCACATTTACGCCACCTTTACATAGATCTAAATAAAGTGTATAGGCATCTTTAGGCCAGATTTATATGTACTGTGATGTAAAGTTAACATGCTCTTGTCTTGCAGAAAAAGCGCGACAACAGACATAATACGTATAGCTGGTATAAACTCCACATTTACGCCACCTTTACATCTAAATAAAGCGTTTAGGCATCTTAGTAAGCCAGATTTAAATGTATAACTGGTGTAAAGTTGCAACATGCTCATGTATTGGCTGGAAGGCAAAGCTCAACAACAGACATGATTACATTTTCTGCTATTTTCTTCTTTGCATAATTATTTTAAACCCTAGAGGGAAAATAAAATGAGAAAATACAACGTTGGGAAGGAAAGGAGCCAGTTAAATCAATCAATCTGCTGTATTCAATCAAATTCTGTTTTATTTGTTCAAAAATCATTTTCTTATATGTCACCATTTGTACTTAAATCAATTTTCATACTGTAGCGGAAACATTTAAAATCTTGTTCTATCTCTTTAAGTCTAACTGTAACAGACAAATGCAAAATTGAAAACCTTGTTACAATAATAACATCAGTTACCACTTAAAATAAAGTAAAATTGAAAACTTCATTCCTACAGCAGAAGCTTTGAATAAATTGTCTTATAATTTAATTCTTGCTTGAAATATTTAAACATTTTTTCTAGAAATGCACAACTATATGTAAAATTGAAAACTTCATTCTTATCTTAAAGACAAGTTGAACAGAAACATTTAAAATCTTGTTCTATCATCTCTTTAAGTCTAACTGTAACAGACAAATGCAAAATTGAAAACCTTGTTACAAAATAACATCAGTTACCACTAATATTGAAAACTTCATTCCTAAAGCAGAATCTTTGAATACCTTGTCTTATAATTTAATTCTTGCTTGAAATATTGAAGGCTTTTTTCTTGAAATGCACAACTATATGTAAAGTTGAAAACTTCGTTCTTTTTTTAAAAAACAAGTTGAACAGAAACTTTAACACATGTTCTTGTATCAATGTTTGTATCAAATGCCTTGAAACAAGTGTCAAAATAAAAAAAAATGCAATCCCAAGTGTAGTAAAAATAGAAACTGTTACCTATTTGGTAGCATCACTGCAAAAAAAGTTGTTACAAAAATATAAATTAAAAAAAAGAATGTACTTGTAAAAATATCAATAAGCTGGCGAAGCAGAACGCCTATGGGCCACGTCCTTTTTTGACTTTAAAGTTTTTTTTGGTTTGGATGTCTTGGGAGTGGAGCTACAGTCAGGTAAGAGGGATGAAGTTCCAGATCTTGAAGAAAGGGTGCTGGGGGATGGCGTCACTGTTGCTGGCAGACGGGCAGAACTGGTACTGGGGGATGGAGTTGTAGTTCTTGCTGGACAAGATGAAGGAGAAGGGCGGGTGGGTGGACTTCCAGTTGTTGGAGGACGGGTACGGGAAGGTGGAGTTCCAGATGAAGGAGGATGGGTGCTGTTAGGTGGAGTTCCAGATGAAGGAGGACAGGTGCAGGTAGGTTGAGTTCCAGATGAAGGAGGATGGGTGCGTGTAGGTGGAGTTCCAGATGAAGGAGGACGGGTGCGGGTAGGTGGAGTTCCAGATGAAGGAGGACGGGTGCTGGTGGGTGGTATAACTGCTGGCGTAGGATGACTTGGAGTTCTAGTACATGTAGATGAAGATGGCCGGGTGCCAGGTGTAGGGGCTGGATTCTCAGCCCTGACTGCCCATTCTAGAGGCTCAGTGGGTCGGCGTCTTGTTGATGGCATTGGGTGCGGGCGTCTTGTCACCAGGTGTACCCTTTTGGATTCGAGGCTTCTGGAATAAGCCTCATCAAGCTCTCTCTTAGCTTTAGTTAGAGAAGTCCTCTCCCATGGAAGCCTTTTGACAAGGTATCTGCTTAACTTGCTCTGACCACTTTCATCCTCAGAAAAGTCAGACTCATCTGAGCTTGTGTACGCTAGGCTCCCTACAGCTTCTTCAACCTGTGCCTTTTTCTCATTTGACCAGGGCATGGTCTTCAGTGTTACCAGCCTCTTCTGAGTTTTCTAGGAAAGTCAAAATAGCACAAGGTTAACAAGTGCAGCACCAATTGTTTCCTTTCAAAAGATGCTTGTATCTGTAACATGACGATACGGTTAGAAACCTGAGTAAAATAACTTACTGGTTTAAGAACCTACTGGCAGAAAAATTGCAATTTTATAAAATATACAGGGCTTTCAATAAGATTTGAAGTAGGCGTCTGCCCATATAATAGTAGGCGGCTGTGAATGTTTAGGTGGCCGAAGGCCACCTTTTCTAGGGGGGTCTGGGGGCATGCTCCCCCAGAAAATTTTGAAATTTAGAAGCTCGGAAATGCGATTTCCAGCATTCCTGGCATGAGAAAGTAAAGTTAATGATGCATACCATTAACCCTTTAATTGGAAGATTTCTGTGTGTTTTTCAAGAGCTTTTGTGAACATGTAAGGTAATTGAGTTTGGCAGGAGTGCTTGCCACGTGACTTACCAAGGCCCAAGCTGCAACCCCAACCTTTAAATTTACACCAAACATCATGATATATAGCCAGTGTGGTCGTAAAGCTATGAGAAGATGCTGTCATTCAACTGAAAGTATAGCTAATTTCTTCATCAAAATCTTGACAAACTTCTTCCTCCTTAAATAATTTTGATGATTACACTGGCCACTAGTTCAGTAGTAATTTATACTTTGACAATTTCAGTACTGTTTCTGACAGTTCTAATTCTAGCTTTGTTGACCGTTTTGAAAATTGCAAAGTCAAAATTTATTCAAAATACCTGTTCCGGTTCGTGGTTTCATTAAAGAATGAAAACAATTCACTTTGTCCGAGGCTACACTTGGCCGCCATCTTTGTTCAACCAACCACGTGGTAATTGTTTGGGAACGAGGCTAAATTTCATTATGATACCGCTGAAAATGGCTGAGCGTTCCTCAATCAGTTGCGATCCGTCGCGGTACAGAAATCGTGTTGATATATGCTTTATTCCAAAACTCTCAAGGCAAGAGTGCGCTATATTTTATCAGATTTATTTCAACTGAAAAATGGGTAGGCTGTAAACATTTTAAGAGTTATATTTTTGAAGTATTTGCTGACAAACATGGCTAAGTAGCCGGTGACTCGATGACTCGCAGCCGCCGGAGCTCCGGCGGTAGCCGGCTTCTAATGAAAGCCCTGATATATGAACCTGTTTAGCCAGGAAAGGTCAGGCAGGTTCTCATAAGTGGCTTACAGTTAAATTTATTTATGATAAAGTTTGGGTGTAAGATTGCAGTGTTAGAAATTACCCGGTGAGTTTGTTTATTTATTTTCTGATAGTCAACAACAAATTTCTTCATAAAAATTAAGAACTTTCAATTACTATCCCTAAATGCAAGAATCTATTTTGTTGGACTTAACAAATAAAGGTTCTTACACGCAAGTTTTGTGTGTACATGTATTTACATATATTCTTGTAAACAGTAATGCTACTGGATGTTGTTTATGCTTAGCAACCAAAAGGAAAAACTAATCATGGTAATTTTTAGTACTTTATAAATGTGTTATTGCATGTACAAGTGTATCATAATGGAAACAACTTACATCCTTCCCTGCCTTCGGCAGAGATCTTTGTGAGCCTCCAGCTTGCCCTTTTTTGCCCTCATGGCAGCATCATACAAACTCTTTAAGTATGTCGCAGCAGCCCCTTAACAGGAAAAAATTGTCCTTGATATTAGTACATGTTCAAGTAATGGAAATTTACATTGAAAAGAAAGAATGTGTTCTACATTGTGCCAACAGCCCTTAGAGTGACTTATCAATGTAAATATAAATAGTGTGATCATTTCAGTTGACAACACCCAATTCCATCTGATATAAATAAAAAAGAACAGCTGATAATGGATGTTTTAACAGTGATGTGAAGATAAGACACCAAAAAGATTATGTCAGGTGATATGAGCCCCTGAGAACTACATTTTCATACCCCCTCCCTCTCCAATATGAGAGAACTTCTTTATGGACAGACCAGGTAAACATGGAAAAGTAATACAGGGGAAGTTTCCAGTAAACTGTGTCCATTCCCCCTCGGAGGCATCAATTAACCATGTTTTACATGTGTGGTTTGAACCTCTGTTCCAGAAACTATAAAATAGAGGGGGAGGTGCAGTTACCTTTCATTTCAGCTGGAGACCAGGGGCAATTTTCAGTGCCACCACGATCAGCTATGACTGCCTCAATAATTGTCTTGGTGGCAGTCTGGTTAGCCTCTGCTAAAAAGCTAAAAAAGTAAAAATGGGATTTATTTATTTGTATATTTATATTATATTTACCTCTTATTAAGGTGGCTGAACACAGTTTATATGATACCTGCGCCCCATTTACCGTTTCTCTAAAACGACTGATCTCTAAGTCTCCAAACTTTGCATGATATTGGATAAAAGGATGGGCTTTCGTATTTTGATAGTTAAGGTGGCGTGTGTGCTGTTGCCATGGCAATGCATTCATTGGCTTCTGGCATAATGGCAAATATCCTAAAAAAATGCTGGATTTTTTATATGCTGAATATTTATTTCATAACAGTCCAACAAAAGATCAAACCTGACACAGTGTGTGTCATTTTAAGAAGGAAAATACCACATACTTCACAGGCATAAAACAAATAAACCTCGCTTTATCGGCGCCATGTTTGTTATTTTGTAATCTTTGTGCGCGCGCTGCCTAGCATCAGCAAAGCCTTTAGAGCGCGCGCTGAAAACTATGTTCGGCCACCTTAACTGAGCAGGAGGTCTGTATGGGAGAATCTTGACCGAGGACGTCAGAAGTACAGACTGAACGCAGTGAGGTCTGTACTCATGACCAAGGTCAAGATTCTCCCATACAGACCTCCTGCTCAGTATACATGTATACGCCTCCCAATATACATGATTGTATTTAATGGCTATTGTTACCTCTCATCCAACTTAAAGCCATCAAAATCTTCATTCTGTGAAAGGGCTTTGTACATCTTTCTAACGTCTTGCTGCAATTACAAAAGAAAAAATCTTTTTTCGGTATCCTTGTGTATGTTGTTCATATTTAAAGAAGCCACATTCTGTACGTCATTGTTCGTGTACTTTGAAAAAAATGGCTTAACTTAACTAGCAACACAAGAATAATAACTAAAATTTAATTTTGGATAAAACCACAACTGCCAAATCTAAATTTAATTTTGCATAAAACCACAACTGCCAAATCTAAATTTGCATAAAACCACAACTGCCCGAGCATGCGCTGGGAAACCCATATAGCCAGATTTTGGCTACGGCTGCGCAGAGTTACCCAGAGCCCTTGTCGCCGTAAGGTCACGTGATAAAAGACAAGGGCTCTGGGGTCGAGAATGGCTTTGTCCCATCTTAATGTGAGAATTTTCCTTGCTATGATTTTTACATCTTACAAACGAACGTAAAACTAACGAACGCTTAGCATAAACTGTCACAAATGTCGCTAAAGAACGGAGAACATAAATGAAGATCGAAGCTCAATCCATGTCACGCTGTGTTTTGTTTGTCACCCAGCGAGTAATCGAGCATGAGCAAGTAAACTTAAACTTTGAATTTACAATTCGTGGTCGCAATCAGTCGCTCCAAAGTATTTCTGATAACAGAAAAGTAACAGAAATATTTATACTTACGCGACACTGCTGCGGGACTGAGATTTTCCTCCTTCTTTTCCTACTCGATCGTCCTGATCTTTCTGGTTCAGTGTTAGAGCTCTCTATTTTTGAAGCAAGTTCCTCAAATTATCCCCTGGTCTCCCTCCCACTCACCCGGAGACATCAACCACCAGTGAATCCGTTTGGGCATCTTTATTGAACGAGCGAGAGGACCCGAGGCCTCGAGAGGAGACCCCAGGGAGGGAGGGAGGGTGCTGAAATTGATGTTACAGCGAACGAGCGAACTGACAAGGATATAAAATGACAACTAGCGCCGTGAAGAAAACAGCTGACGAGCCGCGAGGGCCTGGGTCTAATTAAGTTATTCCTAAGAATATAAACAATTATCCCCTGGTCTCCCTCCCACTCACCCGGAGACATCAACCACCAGTGAATCCGTTTGGGCATCTTTATTGAACGAGCGAGAGGACCCGAGGCCTCGAGAGGAGACCCCAAACCAAGAAAGAGGCCCAAAGGATTCACAGAGGGGGGCGAAGTCAGAGGGGAAGCAGAGGGGAGAGAAAATAGATAACGTGGCACGATAAGAACAAAAGGAGAAAGACATAAGCAAAGCGAATTATGAAAAAAAACCATAACAATGAAATCTGTGCCAAAACAAAGAAATAAATGTGGGGAACTGGCAAAACGATGTCTGAACCGTAACAACTTAACGTGCTGAGGACAAAACGAGCCTGTTCGCCAAAGAGGCAGTGTCAATAACTATGCAGGCTACTAAAAGTAGACTAAACTATAACAGCTGAATGTGCTGAGAAATAACATGAGACAGCACAAGTCTGTCTGCCAAAGGCAGAGTCAAATAAAGCATGTAGGCGTCGGATCTCCAATCGCCCTGGACTTTGATGAGCTCGGAGGGGATCCCGCACTGGAAGGCGAAGGTGGCACCTCCACGACGCAGGCTGTGACCAGAGAAATCCTGAGGATTGAGAGAAACCAAAGACGCCAAATACTTGATACTAGCGTTTAAAGAAGAGGCTGTGATACAGTCGAGGTGATGAGAAGCGGTGGTGTATGTGAAGAGCGGGAAGCCAGCCGGGGCTGAAACCGAGTCGAGTAACAATCGCAGGGCAGCGGTGGGACAAAGGGGAGATCCAGGAATACGAGGAACTGGTACCACGAGTGCTGTATCGCCGGCCTGCCGTGTTTTTGTCCGGGTGACTGTGAGGAGAGCACCTGAGGTGGCAAAAGTGATGCTGCCCCTGGACAATGTATGATGAGAGGAGAACTTGTCAAAGGACTGCGGGACGAGGTTGGCAGTTCTGAAGAAAGAGAAGAAGCCGACAAGCAGGGCACACCACACAGCTAGATGGGCGGAGTCGCGAACATTAAGATGGTGGTAAAATTGTAGCAAGATGGCTGGGGTCAGAGGTGCTTTCCGATGAGGAAGGTGAACCATAGACTTCTCCAAACCTTTTTGGGTAAGCTTGACATGGATGTCATCGAAGGCTGAAGTCTCGAAATGGCAAAACACGTGTAAACGCCGTAGGGCACTCAAGTAGTTGTTGACTGTGCGATGTGACTTAACGGAGAAGCCAAGCAGGGTGATAAACGCAGCGATGGTCGATGAGGAGGCTGGAAAGGGAGTGATGGAGTAAAATTGGCAGAATTTTAAGTAAGTGTTCCAGACGGAATGATAATTTCGCTTGGTAGAATCAGACAGAGCGAAGGCTTGAATCCTGGTGACGCAGGAGTGAAGGTCATCAAGGTGAAAACCTGCAACCAAATAGAGAGGTGATTACCATTGACAGTCAAAATGGAATAGGTCTGAATGACAAGTGTACTCTGTGAGGGTGTCATAGTGAAGAGAAGCGGCCTCGTAGAAGGTGACTCGAAACTCAGGATGACTGTCCCAACGACTGAGAGCATCAGCAATGATGTTGGCGTAACCGGGAATATGGAGTGCTTGCAGCTCAAAATCGTGAAGGGAGGCGTAGAACCATAAGTCGCGTAGGCACGACTGAATAAAAGGCACACGGGAACGGCCAGTGTTGATAGCCAGCTCAGTGTTGAGGTTGTCAGTGCGAACCAAGATGCGTAGACCGCGCAAATCCTCAGACCACAGCTTGATGCTGACGGTGACGGCCAACATTTCGAGCGAAGCAATGGAAAGAGAGGCTGGATCAAAACAGGTCGGGAACGAGGAGTGGAAGAAACGGCCACAAAAGAAACCGCCAATACCGGTAAGGCAAGCATCAGTGCAGAAGAAATGATCGCTTACTGGCCAAGGGGAAGAACGCAAAAGTGAAACACCATTGTAGACAGAGAGGAATTTGTCCCACCAACGTAAGTCGGACAGCATGTCTGAACTGGGGACGAAACGTGCGCGTTTTGTGGGAAGCTGGCGGAGTTCGTTAAGCAGACGCTGCATGAAAATCCGTCCAGGGCTGATACAAGCACAAAGGTAGGAAAGCTTGCCGATGAGAGACTGAAGGTCGGACTTAGTGGACCGTGGAGCGGCTAGCCAAACACGTATGAGATCGGCGGTGTCTTGAAGTTTATCGGGAGGCACTGCGATGGTCAGTGTGACGGTGTCGTAAGTGAGGCCGAGAAAAACCATTCTCGTGGAAGGTGGACAGTCCTTGGACGGGGACGACTGAAGGCCTAAATCAGTGAACAGACGCTCCAGGTCAGAGAAGGCAAGTGAAGCGTCTTCGAAGGTGGATTCGGCCCCGCCGAAGTCATCGATGTAATTGATACAGTCATGGCCAAAGAAGGAGTGAAAGATGTGAGCAATCGCGTTGGTAGTCCGCTGACAGGCAAGGGTTGCAGAACGAAGACCAAATGGGAGGACAACGTCAAAATAAAAGGAGTCGCACCAGTGATAGGCAAGAAAGATGTAGTCTCTAGGATCCACTGGAATCTGTCTGTAAGCGCGTTTCAAATCTTTCTTGTAAAGGTAACACCCAGCGCCCTTGGAGAGAATAAGGTCAACAAAATCGGCGGAACGAGGCAGTGAAAGATGGAAAGGCTGATCGAGGTAAGAGTCTTTGGGAATTCCGTCATTAACAGAGGAGCCAAGAGGAAAACTGAGGTCCAGTACGACGCGCCTTTGGGTGCCATCCTTGGGGACAGTTAGCAGGGGAGACGTGCGGAGGGGGGCTGGGAAAGGATTGCACGTGAATGGCCCAGCAGTAGCAGAATGTTCGATCTCGGTAGATAAGAAGGCGTCAATAACATCCGGAAAATTGGTGGCTGAAGCATGGTTCGGGGGCTGAGATGAAACAGAAACGACGGAGTGACAGTTAATAGGCCATCCAAAGGCTAAGAAATCGGCAACAACAGAATCAGAGTAATGTTCGAGGTATGATTTCCAAACAGGAATGTTCAGCTTCGACGGAACAGGATTTCGAGTGCCAAAAGCGTTCGGGAGCGGAGACTTGGAGCAAAGAATGTGACGAATAATTGCGGCGTGCGAGTGTTCACGAGAGAGTAAAAGTTGGCCAGAAAATGCGGTAGAGGGAGCGGGAACAAAGTTGGGCTGCGAAGAAGGCGACGATAAGGCTGTTGAGGCGGGAGCAGGCGAAGAAACAGCGGGCGAAAACGTGCTGTTCGACGGGAGAGATGTGGGAGCTGGAGAAGATAGTCAATCGGCTGTGGTGGGCGGCGGAGGGCGAGTCGGGCAAGAGCCAATGGTGTGGTCTTTGAGCTTGCAATATGCACAAATGTGTTCGACGCCTTCCTGGTGCGAAGGGTTACTGCACGTACCGGTGCGGTTCCATTCGCGGCAATAGGTACGAGCTCGGCCATTGTTGTTCCGAAAGCCAGCCGCGTGAAAGGCGGGCGAAGTAGCCGGTTTGGATTGCAAGCGATTGGATTCTGTGATGTTGAAGCGCTCGATTTCGCTGAAATCGTCGCCCCAGCTTGCGAGGCCCGACTCGATGCGATCCAACACGGCAGCATGAAAGGACAGCACTGCTTCCCAGTCGTATTTGGACGCCAAACGCATTAAAGACATGAGGTGGTGCGACATGAGCGCTTGCTGAGGGGAAGGCTGAGCAGACAAGATATCGAGATAGCCATACACGAATTCTGCCGTCGATAAATCCTTAAACTTCTTCCGGGACAGACCGAAAGGAACGTGAAGATGAGGCCATTCTTGGGGGTTAACGATGCGTGTATTGTGGTCGAGTTGACCTTGGGACTTACCGGAGTTAACTCCTCCACGAACGGTCTCCAAAGAAGGAATGTTTCGAGGCGTCTTGGCGGCCGGGCTGGATGAAACCAATTCCCGAGCTCTTGATTGAGCTTCGAGCTCAAGGAGGCGAAGCTCCAGCTGTTGCTTTTCAATCTGTAGATTCAGCAAATGTAAGGAGGGGGAATTGCCAGGCGCAGAAGTAGAAGAAACCGGAGCTGTGGTCTCAACACGAGGCGTTGTGTGAACCTCGTGCGAAGGAGATTGGTCGAGCGATGGAGTGCCATTCGTAGCGCTGTTTTGCGGTCTTGCGAGGGAAGGCAAATCGTAAACGAACCCTGCAGGCAGCACAGGTACTCGAGTGCGACGTTTTCCGGCGGCTTGAGACATAATAAGAGGCTAAAAGACTGAAGAAACTGGAGCGAAATGCTGAAATTGATGTTACAGCGAACGAGCGAACTGACAAGGATATAAAATGACAACTAGCGCCGTGAAGAAAACAGCTGACGAGCCGCGAGGGCCTGGGTCTAATTAAGTTATTCCTAAGAATATAAACAACATTCGTCGTTGTTCGTTGTCTCGCGCTTCCATCGCTTCTCTGAGACGAACATTTTCAGCCACAACCCTTTCAAGTAAAACGACATATTGATCTTCCATTATGAAGAGTGCAGTCTATCACGAATCTGGCCACGAACTCAAGCAAGAGGCTTCTGAACTGACGAAAGGACGCGCAACACAGGAAATACGACTGCTTTCATGTCACGCCGACAAAAACTGCCGACAAAGCGAACCGCCAAATCCGCGCCATAAATGATGGTTTTTGATTGGCTTTTGCTATAAAGACAGTGCGTGATTGGTTGGCGGCTTGTCACGATGTCACGCCGATAACACGCCATTATGACATGGAACAGAATCTCGCACCAGACGAGTGATCATTGAGAACTTGCATATTTTGTCGCGAGCGCGAATGTATTTCGCTGGAAAATGTCTTCCCGTCTGAGAAAACAAACTAGAGTGTGGTGTGGACATTGCAATGAATACTTATCTAGGTCGACTTTCTGGAAACATCGACAGGCTTATTATGATGTGAAAAGTGAACGTTGGATAACGAAAGATGACGCGGGACGTTTGCACAGTTTGGGAGATGATGAAAAGAAAGCAAGACTGCATGACCCTGATGATCAAATGCATGAGTTCCGTGATGAGCCATCCGAATCTTCCAGTGATGAAGATTTTGAAGCAGCTTTATCTAGGGAAGGTATGTAGAGGTTATAAACTATTTTTGCCGTTCATAACATAAAAATTGTATGCAGTAGTGTCGTCTGGACGTACAGTTTCAGTTTTAAGACTGGGTTCTAGCCGCGCGAATCACGCGCGACACTCGTGGGAAACAGGCATGGCGGCGCATAATCTTTTTTTTGCAGAAGGCTTTCTCGTCCATTCTTCAGGGTAAATCAGGTTTTCACAACATTTTTAGCCCCCAAACTATTTTTTAAAGATGAAACAACAACAACATGATATTAATTTGAGGAGGACTCGGAAAAAAAATCCGAGTCCCAGATGGGATTTGAACCCACGACCCTCCGTGATCTAGTCGGATGCTCTAACCACTTGAGCTACTGGAGACTCTATGGTGAGCAAGGGCCAATTTGTGGGTCTCGACTGGAACCGCATCACGCGGCTACACAGCCAAGTAATGATAGGCACACAAGAAGTGAAGAACTCACTAACAGCATCGCGCTGTCACCTTAAAGCATATCAAAGATGCGGCCAACCAACCTCCAAAGTGAGTATATTAAAGATGAAACAACAACAACATGATATTAATTTGAGGAGGACTCGGAAAAAAAATCCGAGTCCCAGATGGGATTTGAACCCACGACCCTCCGTGATCTAGTCGGATGCTCTAACCACTTGAGCTACTGGAGACTCTATGGTGAGCAAGGGCCAATTTGTGGGTCTCGACTGGAACCGCATCACGCGGCTACACAGCCAAGTAATGATAGGCACACAAGAAGTGAAGAACTCACTAACAGCATCGCGCTGTCACCTTAAAGCATATCAAAGATGCGGCCAACCAACCTCCAAAGTGAGTATATTAAAGATGAAACAACAACAACATGATATTAATTTGAGGAGGACTCGGAAAAAAAATCCGAGTCCCAGATGGGATTTGAACCCACGACCCTCCGTGATCTAGTCGGATGCTCTAACCACTTGAGCTACTGGAGACTCTATGGTGAGCAAGGGCCAATTTGTGGGTCTCGACTGGAACCGCATCACGCGGCTACACAGCCAAGTAATGATAGGCACACAAGAAGTGAAGAACTCACTAACAGCATCGCGCTGTCACCTTAAAGCATATCAAAGATGCGGCCAACCAACCTCCAAAGTGAGTATATTAAAGATGAAACAACAACAACATGATATTAATTTGAGGAGGACTCGGAAAAAAAATCCGAGTCCCAGATGGGATTTGAACCCACGACCCTCCGTGATCTAGTCGGATGCTGTTAGTGAGTTCTTCACTTCTTGTGTGCCTATCATTACTTGGCTGTGTAGCCGCGTGATGCGGTTCCAGTCGAGACCCACAAATTGGCCCTTGCTCACCATAGAGTCTCCAGTAGCTCAAGTGGTTAGAGCATCCGACTA
This sequence comes from Porites lutea, assembly GCF_958299795.1. NCBI lineage: Eukaryota > Metazoa > Cnidaria > Anthozoa > Scleractinia > Poritidae > Porites > Porites lutea. The sequence goes on along the minus strand of NC_133202.1, from coordinate 48,998,526 downwards.
GATCACGGAGGGTCGTGGGTTCAAATCCCATCTGGGACTCGGATTTTTTTTCCGAGTCCTCCTCAAATTAATATCATGTTGTTGTTGTTTCATCTTTAATATACTCACTTTGGAGGTTGGTTGGCCGCATCTTTGATATGCTTTAAGGTGACAGCGCGATGCTGTTAGTGAGTTCTTCACTTCTTGTGAAACTATTTTTTACTATAAGTTAAAGAAAAATGTTTTCCAATCAGCATGTATGGTGCCATAGAGAAAGTTTTACAGTCATACAATCATATACTGTTGCCGTGGTAACTGCTGATGACTGAATGTACAGGGAAAGATAGGGCTGAGTTGGTTTGAGCTGGAGCAGATCCAATTTATGCCAATTTTTTCTCTTCTAGTTATACCCGGCATAGCAAATCGAACCCAATCGAACTGAATTTCAATCGAACTTTTAAAATCGAATGAAATCGAACTCAGTTCATGGATTGAGTTCAATTGAGTTTGGCAATCGAACGAAATCGAACTCACCGAAAAGAGAAAAAATCAATCGAACCCAATCGAACGTTCGATTTTTGAACTCGTGATTTGTGTAGCAGGTGTTGAAAATTGATAACCAGATCTTGGAAGCACAAGTTTCTTCAGCCTGGAGTGTAGCGCACGTAGAAATTCCTCATGGCTTCAAATGCACTGTGGATTGTAACCTTCAAATACTGTACATAGTAAAAGGCTACCAGGAATGCCGCTTTGACATCAAGGATGGCGACGTTTTTAAGAAAATAGGCGAGAAAGGCCGCGCATTCCGAATTGCAACCCTTGAGTAATCCTTCGAGTTGTCTTGCCACAGTTGTAAGTTAGCTAAATAGGAAAGGGTATAATAATTTCGGAATACGCCTGCAGGAGTGATGAGAGCTTTGTTCTCTCCTTTTCTGTTCTGTTCTCTAACTGCCGTGCACAGTTTATAAATGGTTTCTGTTATTGAATAAATTTAAAAAACCTGCTTTGATGGGCTTGATTTGGACTTGCTTTGTATAGGTAGAGCCAATCAAACACAATCCATTTTAAACCTAACTCAATCAAACACAATCAGATGGATTGAGTTCGATTTAGTTCGATTTGTTCGATTGAATTCGATTTGTTCAGAAATCGAACTCACTGAAAGTCTGGTGTTCGATTGAGTTCGATTTTCGAACGTTCGATTTACTATGCCGGGAGTTATAATAATGTATATCATCACTTGGGAGGCAACCCTTCCATGAAACCATTTGAACACTGCACGATCTACCTGCTGTGCGGAAACTGTGCGGTTTCAAAGGTCATTCAGCACATCGAGGCTGCTCAAAATGTTTTAAGTATTTTCCAGGGAGCTTTGGCGAGAAAACGGACTACTCTGGCTTTGATAGAAACATGTGGCCTCCGCGCCATAATAGCAGTCATCGCTTACACGCAGAGATGGTTAGAAAAGCTTCTACCCAAACAAAGCATGAGTCATTGGCTACAAAGTATGGGGTCTATTATAGTTGCCTGTTACAGCTTGAATACTTTGATGCAGTGAGGTTCACTGCAATTGACCCCATGCATAATTTGTTTCTAGGCACTGCAAAGAATGTTTTCAAGCTCTGGGTTAAGAAAAACTTATTATCAAAGAAAGATCTTAAAGTATTGGAAGAACGTATAAATTCATTTGATGTTGGAACAGGAATCGGAAGATTGCCACAAAGAATAGCATCCAATTATGGTGGCTACACAGCATCACAATGGAAGAACTGGACCTTAATTTACTCCATGTTTTGTTTAAAAGGCCTGTTACCAGAAAGCCATTTAAGGTGCTGGCAGACATTTGTTCTTGCTTGCCAGTATCTTTGTACACCAGTTCTGTCCAAGACTGACATTTTGAAAGCTGATCTGCTATTTGTGAAGTTTGGAGAGAGATTTGAATGTTTGTATGGCAAACAGGCTGTGACACCAAATATGCATCTCCACTGCCATTTAAAAGAATGTGTTACTGACTGTGGTCCAGTGCATTCCTTTTGGTGTTTTAGCTTTGAGCGTTTTAATGGAATTTTTGGATCAATGCAAGTGAATGGACGATCTGTTGAGGTACAGTTAATGCGTAAACTTCTAGCTGGGCGGTTCGTCTGGGATGTTCAATTTCCATGTGACTTTCAGGAAAACTTTTTGCCATTTTTTGCTCAAGAGGGAAATGGTTCACCTGAGAGCTTTATTGTGAAAACAGCTTCTGAACTGTTTAACAGTGCTTGTTGCTTGAGTCTGGGAGCCTTTCAGTGGAGTGATCTAACACTTGTTAGTCTTCCCAGCTCATTTAAGCATTTTGCATTGGATGAAGATGAGGTAAAGGTACTTTTGGAATGCTATAAGGCATTATACCCTACTGAAGAAATTGAACTTACATCATGTGTCGCACGCAAGTTCACTAGTGTTGTTCTTGGAACTGAGAAATTTGGCTCGAAAATGGACTGCCGCAAACTGAGATCTGCTCGAATAATGGCCTCCTGGACTACTGATAATGGCTCAATTGAAGCTACTGCACCAAGAAGACCTGGAATAGTTAATTCGTACCTTTTGCACAGTATTAAGCTTAATGGACAATTCTGTCAGCATGTTTTTGCTGTTGTTTGGTGGTACAAAACTGACAATGACAAAGGGCACTTTGGCAAACCAGCTGAGGTTTGGAGACGTGACTATGAACACTGTGGACCTTCTTTATTTATGCCAGTTCAGCGCATAGCACAAAAATTTGCTTGCTCTTTAGCAAAATTTAATGGGGTAGATAAGCTTGTAGTTAACCCCATTCCTAGGTCATTTCATTAGCCGTTTAACATTTGCTGACACTAAGAAATGTATAAGTTGAAACTAAAAAAAAATGTTTTGATTGTCACAATAGATTCTGAGACAAAGACAAGCTTTTTCAATACTAAAGAATTCTGCATGCTTGACTGAAGCATCATTTTGGCAGGAAAATGAAAAAATAATAAATGTCCCCTGGGTATCTAGCCCCTAGGTAAATGTGACCAAAACTTGAAAACAAATCTTGTCCTCCTGGTTGTCATTGTCTCGGAATCTATAGTCTATGTCATAGGATGCTGTAAACTGTTACAAAAATTAGCTTCAAAAGTGCAACCACTTTTAGTTCATTTACATTCTTCAGTGCCGATTTATCCAATCAAATGCCAACTGGAAACTGCCTCAACTTCTGATTGGATTATGTCTGCACTAAAGAATGCAAATTAATTAAAAGAAGACACAATTTTTGCTCCTTGCTGGAAAAGGGTCTAGTCTAATTTTATTGATCTCCATTCCTCTGTCTCATTGCCCTGTTTACCTTGGAAATTCTTTGAGAGTTTTTCAAAGTGAAGGTTCCTTTTCACGTGACAAAAATACTCAATGATAAGTAATTGGAAGTTGTTAAGTTGCTGAAAAAGACATGTGCTGTGGCCTTGTAGCTATGTTTAAATAGGGTGTTTAGGCCACCTTATTAGTTTCATGATAGTGTTAATAATTATGAGCGAAAAGGTCTGTTCTCTCAAAATTATGGAAGAACTGTATGTCATTTAAGTTCTAAACCGTTTATAGTTTATTCTACAAAAGTAAACAGTTATCTTTTTCTATTTTGTGCGTTGGCCTTATAGAGATTAGAATTTGTTTATTGAAGGGACTTGTGACTTAATTTCCACAGTTTGTGAAAAGTGAGTAATAAAAGGCACATCATGGTACTGATCAAGTTGACTCAATTCATTAATGACTCATTAATCGCCCTGTCAGGTAAAATACAAATATACTTAAAAATTCTATGTCGCACATAACGTTTTTTTTCGTCCGGCCGTGTAAATCAGTAAACACCTTCACGACAGCTTTAAGCAGCTTTACTATTGGTTTAGTAAAGCTTAGCTTTACGCAATCTTTTCCTGTCGCGTAAAGTTGCGTAAATCTGGCCCTGCAACTTTACGCAACCTTTACACATGCTTTATCTCCGGTTAAGTAAATCTACCTTTACACGCCTTTACGATCAATGTAAAGCTAGTGTAAAGTTTGTTAACCTCCTTTACGCAGATTTACGTAACTTTAATTTTCCGTAAATCTCTTTTTTCATGCTGTGCAAGGAAACAAGGAAACAGAGTAACAAGGTAACAGAGTAACAAGGTAACAAGGTAACAGAGTAACAAGGTAACAAGGAAACAAGGTAACAAGGAAACAAGGAAACAGAGTAACAAGGTAACAAGGAAACAGAGTAACTGGGAAACAAGGAAACAGAGCAACAAGTTAACAGAGAACAAAGCTTCAAGGCAACAAGGAGCGAAGCAGAAAGAGTGAAGTTATAAGTTAATTAGGTAAAAGCGGTACAATATATGTCCCCATACTAGTAACTTGTCAGCGGATAACTTTAAAAAATACTGACCTTGATGGGTCAAAACCTGAGCCCGCGATACGGTCAAGTAATGCTAGTCAGCGGATACCCTGTTTCGACGGCTGTCAATTGATCACAACGTTGATGTCCAAAATGTGTGCATTATCAGTTGTCCTGTGCTCCCAAACTAGCTAGAAGGTATGAGATTGAACATTGGTGCCATGTGGTGCGGACGGACCACCGGCGGTGTACGGTCACGTGATAACCAAATTTTCTGGGGTGGGTAGATTTCCTTAGCTATGGGGCTCCGCCCAGGCGCGCGCTTCAAGCACGCGTGGAGCTCCGCTAAAAACGACCGTATAACAGAACAGATCAATGCACTTGAGGAAACCATTACGGCAGCAGTTTGAAATTGCATTACTGCACTTTACCAGCGGCACCTGTGTTGTGGAAAAACAAAATTTGCTGTATTTCAAATTACTTAACGAGCAACTTTTGATTAACTTTTTAGAGGAGCCGAGCAACTTTAGGCAACTTTTAAAACAACTGGGTCAATTTTAAAAAAATTTTGGAGCAACTTGTGGTTGAGAGTACCGATTGTCGTCTTATATGTATGGGTATAATTAAAGATACGAGAAAACAGTGTAGAGAAACTTGGTGAAGACAATCCTTTGACTGTATTTCCATTCTTTGTCGTATTGTTCCTTAAAACCAAATGGCTAATCATAACTGTTTATGTCCGTGCTTCAATGCATATGTTGTAGTTATCTCAGTTGATTTCTATTTTTCCATTGTTTTTGGCTATTGACTATTTTCCAATTCCCCATAATACACTCTGTTTGCCCCCCAAATTTTGCATAAACCATTGTTTTTAAATGCTCTTGGGAAAATGCAATACTCCCAGGAGCATTTAAAAACAATGGTTGATGCAAAATTTGGGGGGCAAACAGAGTGTATTATGGGGAATTGGAAAATAGAGAATGGTAGTGTTGCTAGTAAATTTGAAACAAAGGAAAAATAAAAATTAACTGAAATAATAATAATAATAAATTAACTGCAACATATACATGTATGTGTTGTGGTTTGTTTATCAAAGATATAATTTTGGTGAGCGACTACGGCAAGGAAATTCGAGGCCTCTTTTGCGTCTTCGTTTTTATTGTATCCTGAGCAAGATGAGATAACTCTAGACTCTCAGCCATTTTGTATTGTCATAGCCTACAAACCAGCTTAGAAATCGCCAGAGTCTTAATTCATCTGTGTTCAAGCCGCCAATACCCATGGCGTGTACATCTCGCGATCCTGAAATAAAGAGCTTTCTCTCAAGCTAGTAGTATTGTAATTTTTTTAAAAAAAAGCCGTCATTGTAATGAATTTTGTGTCTTCGCGCTAACCCCGGTCGATTTTTACGTAGGAGATGTAGCGCTTGGAGGAAGAAAGCTTAACGAGGAGGAAGGACATTTCAATGACAAGAGAAAACCTTGAGGATTTGATACAAAGCAAATCTTCGTCTCACCGAGTATACTCTACTCAGGACGTAACACCTACGCGAAACCCAAACAGTGAACCTTTTTTGACTTTTTGTACTTTTTTTGCGTCAGGTCTTTGTTTATATCTTCGTTTGCAGTTGTTATTTTACCTCCTCTTGTTCTGCATACAATATCTATGTAGTCACATGTACCCCATTGGTTATCGAGAGGGGGCAGAGAAATCTAGGTGAACAACAAACAACAACAACATCGACAACAACACAATTTAAGCAGTTAATATACATTATGCCACTTTCCTATACCCTTTAGATAAGGTTACTATTATTTATTCAAAATGTTTCGCCTTTTTTTTTTTGGCTCAAATCCCCGGGCGAATTCTTCATGAGCAGCCGATGTTGACTAATTTTTAAAGATACGAGCAATTTACCATCAATTGTATGGTATATTTGCGTAGAAACGAGTTTGATGGAAGGTATATTTCCTGACCACGAGGCTGTTTGGGCAATAATGAACTAAAAAATGGTGTTCATGACTATGTGAAGACGAAATAGCTGAATTTCTGACTAAAACTGAAGGGAGAAAGTGCAAGAATACGCAAAACATATTGCTTGATTGACGCTATTTACTTTTTGAGGAGTATCTCCAAGAAAAAATCATATGTTTCTATTCTGAAAACTTGCCGAGATATATAATAGGCTAAAATTTTACAGACATACCACGAAGAGGTAAGCCTGAAAAGAGTTTAGAAATATTTTGAATGAAGAATAAAACAGTTTTTCAATTCGGCATTCGTGCAATGAAGAATTGTGCTGATCTTGGAGGCTGTTAGCCACTTCGGACGATAGCATTCTCCTCGATCGGTTCATCATACTCAGCCTCTTTCAATGACAGAAGGGTAGATGACTTGGGCGGGGGTTAAGGCTCATCGCCACACCATCGGGGGATGTTTTGGTTTGTTATTGTTACAGTTTTGTTCGAAAATATGGGGCACACGTTTCAGCTACGTGAGACTTGAGAGGGTGTCAAAAATCATTAAATTGAAACTTTAAAACACTTTTCAGTTCACCCGATTTGGGATTTATCAGATCGATTAGAGTGGTGAAAAAAATTATTAAATTAGAATTAATGTCCTAATGAATGTAGAATATAGTTTCCTGGTTGAGGTAATATAATTAATTATGGTTTCCCTCGCGCTTAAGCTGACTCGTGCGGAATCCAGAGAATCATCCTTTTCAGTTTTCGATAAATGCCTATTCCATAGGTAATTCGTCTCGAGTTATTTTTAGAACCGCAGAACCCAAGGGGGATTGGACAACAGCCAATCACATAGCGCGAATGTATTCCGCGTGGACGACCCACGCTAGAGCCACGCGTCCTCCACGAATTGACGCGGAACAAAATGGGGGAAGACGCGGAGAGCGATTTTGCTATTTCTTTTGTCGACGAAAACGACTACAGCGAGATTTCTGCGAACGCTGTGTCAGCGAAACCGAAATTAAAAAAGAATCGCCCTTCCTCTCTTGTATCGAGCTAACAGTAGAGCAGGGAAATCCTTAACACACTGAATATTCTCTCAGGATCATTTATAATTTACAGTTTGAAGAGAGCAATTTCTGGTTTGATGTTTATTTTTTTTTTTCAGTCTTTATAGCGATTATTCCTGCCCACTTACTTTGTCAATTGTAGGCGAACCCTCCTAAAGCTGAATTTCAAGGGACCATATTCAAGCTCAGAAAGAGAAATAAAATTTCGTCGTTGCTTATTTACGTCCTCCATAAAACGCGAAATTAGGCATTTTCACGTCGTAGTCGTGCAAAAACGGGAAAGAAATGAACAAAAAAGTGTGTTGCACGTGCGAAGTTGTTGTTTTGCTAATTAAACCTATTGTTTTTTTGACGTTCTAGTTGTCGTCCGCGTCGTTGGATCTTAAACTCCCTAAATTGTACAAAAGACCGGTTTCAATAGACCGGCGAAATTTCTCATTTTATTAAAGCACTGAGGTTACGACAACTTCGAGTTAAACTGATTTCACGGGTTGTCAAAGAGTCCAGCGATTCCTTTTTCCCAGGTGAGCGCCGACTCATTTCGCTTCAATAGTCAGGAATGCTCTCGATCTTTTTACGCTGTCATTGCCTCTCGCCGGACATGTTTTGCACGGCGTTTGGTCATGCGAAACCTCCACGAAACATCCACGCCTCGCGCGAGGTAACTTCATCCCGATTCTAAAAATAACTTGAGACGAATTACCTATGGAATAGGGTGTATATGGGGGATGGCCTCTCTGTCCCCTTTATAGTCTCTTGTGGTAATATATAGATTTAGCTAAGGCTAAAAGAGAAGCATCTATCGATATGCCTTTAATTAATTAAAAGCAAAAAATTAATTGATTTTAAAACAAAAAGAGAAAATTGTAAATCAAATTCGATCACAGTAATAGTCTTGCAAAGAATTCTTACCCCTGAACCCCATGTAAATTCATACACTTGATGCTTTCTCTTTGAAAAGAGTAACTTACGAGTTCAAAGAAACAATACACAAAATCTGGAGTGCAATGAAGTCCGTGATCAGTTTTAAGAAAACCTTGGTTTTCCCATACATTTTCTGTGATTCGACAGTTCTAAAATTACAGAAAATGTATGGAAAATTGAGGTTTTCTAAAAACTGGTCACGGACTTCTTGGCACTCCAGATTTAGTGTATTGTTTCTTTGAACTCGCAAGTTAATCTTTTTAAAGGGAAAGCATCAAGTGTATGAATTCAGGGAGAATTAGCTGGCTTTGAATTCTAATACGAATCTTCTAATTTCCCGCCATCTTGCCCTGATTACCCATGATGCAACTATAATCGTGAACTCCTCTATTGACGTCAGTTCTTCATTACATGTTATGACATTGTCTCAAACGAGACAAAACTGTAATAATTACTCAGGCTCACCTTGGATCCAGCTCCTGAGTAAGCGAGTAAGTGACGCCCGAAACTTTTCCTATATACTCTGCTGTAAAAGCCTTTATGTTCGACTTGAATCCCGTGGCGAAGCCCTCCTCAAACCAGCTGTATTTTACTTTTTGTGGTGGCAGTGGAAGAACGAGAATAATTAAAAATTTGAAATCTTTACTGAAAGACTTGTTGTCCGCCGTAAGAGCCTGCATGAACTGTCTCAAACGTAACAATCGATGAATTCCTTTGCGATGCGACACTTTTTTCCTCGACGAAAAACCAACTAAACAATTTAGTTTTAAAAATCCGAAAAAAGAAGACAGCAGTTGTATTTCATTTTGTGGCGACAGTACAAGAACACGATAATTATAGCGGGGCTCCCACGCGCGCGAAGCGCGCGTGGGACAGAGCCCCATACCCATAGATTATGGTCAACCTCTTTTCCTTTGGTTGTCACGTGATTGACCGAGCGTACGTACGTACGTACGTACGTACGTACGTACGTACGCGTCTACGGATTGTACGGGTGGGGTAGGGGAGACTATCAAAAGGAAGGGAGGGGTGTCTCAGGCGTGTCTTGCCAAGTCCACATCTTTTACATTGGACATTCACAATATGGTCAATTGACACCTGTCAAAACAGGATAGCCACTGACCAGTATCCCATGACCATATCGCGGGCTCAACTCATTGAGGTGACGTCATTTATTTGGAAGCTGTCCGCTGACCAGTTAATTACTTTACTAGATTGCGATCAATGCTCAGTCTCATACTTTCTAGCTAGTTTGGGATCGGAGCACAGGAAAACTGATACACGTCAATGTTGTGATCCATTGACAGCTGTCAAAACAAGGTATCCGCTGACCAGTATCACTTGACTATATCGCGGGCTCAGGTGTCGACCCATCGAGGTCAAGTGTTTTTTTGAAGTTATCCGCTGACAAGGTACTGGTTTTCAAATGATCGCAGGCTCAAGTTTAATTTTTTTTAAATTCATATGAAATATGTTGTGTTTATGTGCCGCACAATTAAAATTTTGATTTCAAACTGACCTCGGACGCGAAAATTCAGCCAGCTGCTACAGGCAGGGAAGACAGTTTCTTTTGTTTTTTCTCGCCATGTTCACGCGTTGGTCACGCTCTACGTCCAATTTTTATGCTCTGATTGGTCAAAATTTGACAGATGAGTTCATGCGGAAAATTTATGCAGCATCTTGAATCTTGTTTACTTTGACAGCTGAAGCTGACAGAGTTTTGTGTCAACTTGTGATGTTTTTAACTTTCTTTTTCCACTGGATGTACAAAATGAAATTCAGCTGCTATCAGGAGTCTTCTGTTATTCATGGCCAGTTTGTTTATTGGGTTTTTGATTGAGTCAAAGTCGGAAATCCGATTTCGGATGGCATCGTTTTCGTTTTCATCTTGCTTAATGCGTAAGAGGGTTGCAAAGTCTGAAGCGATACTGGCGTTACTTGATACCTTTCAGGAGCTGCATCTCGAGTGGTAAGCCTAAGTAATTATTGTATTTGATGTTTGTTTTTTATTCCTAATTTAATGAAGTCGAGCGTAGTTGATGCGGCTATTTTGTTTACGCACTTTTGTAATATTTGAGACAATGATCTGACCGAGTATCAGGTTTGTTATAAGCTTACAGATCTTTAAAAAGCCTTTAGACATTTTTTCACCGCAAATAGAAAGAAAACGTTTCAAAGAATATTTAGTTATAATTCTGGCTGTAAAAGAAAGGTTTGAGCGGTTTTCTTGCCTCGAGTTCGTCTTTAAAAAAAGCAAACACCGGGAAGCTGGCTTAAAACATAAACTTCAGCTTTAAGCTCGAAGACTCAGGATTTTTAGAGACACTTTAATACTTGTCTTCCTGAATGAAAATTGTCGTCTCTGTATAAGTTGTACAGAATTATATTTGTTTTATTGACTGTTAGTACTCTCTCTTGTAATTTCAATCGTTGTGCCGATTGTTTTCAGTCGTTCAGTAAACAACGCTTCCCGGAGTACTCAAAATGCCGCGCGTAAAACCGTTTTAAAATAAAAAATAAACATAATAGATTCTTTATTATGTTGGAGCGTAACTCTGTTAATGTTCGTTCAAATACTCGCCACTGCTAGCACTGTAAAAGTCAGAACCGGCTGGCCGTATAGATGATTTTGAAAATTTTTTCAACGGTTTACGGCTAAAGCCCACGCGTGCTTCGATCGTCCTGAAGAGCAATTTGTATCGCAATATTGTGAAATACTGCATTCTGTTTTCCGGGGTCTGTATGATAAAAACAGTGCCTCATAGTACTGTTTCGCCTCAGATGTGATGTATAAATGATATAAAAGGTTGGTTTACACGCACCCAGATTTGTTGGCAAGATTTTGTAAAATAAACTTGTCAAACGCAAAAAATTCGGCCGGAATGTTTTTTCCAGGCCTAATTAATCTACTGTGATCAAGAGCCAACTCGATGTGAGATTTGGTTCACTCTTGGGCTGTTTGCAAATTATTTTTTGTAAAATCACTTAGCCTTTCCCTGAAAAGTCACACGAATGTGCTCTAAAGTTAACTGAATTGTGGAATACAAGTTTATTGTTTGATTTAAATTATAAATTTATTAATGGGAGCCTCGCTTTTAGCCCTGGCTAAATCTATATATTAAAACTTAACTGAAATGCAAAGAATAGTAGGTTGATCCTGGAATATGAACAAAAGGGTGACCTAGCAAAAAGGTAAAGCCTTAGAAAGTTATTTTTGAAAATTTTGTCGAAGTCGAACGCAAGAAACTTCAATTTAGATGTTTACTCAACCAACTCCGTTAGTTGCCCCTAACATGGTTTATTTTGTGTCAAAACGAAACGCAACGTCAATGTCTGGGACTCCCCTCCCTACCCTACTGAGTTTTCCCAAAGTGGACACTTAAGCGTTGTAGAAAAATCGTCTCGCTATAGAGCTCAAATCATTGTGGACATTCGCGCCAAGAAAAACGCGTGTTGCCCAACTTCATTTCGCGTCTGAAAATTGCCAGTCACTTGACTTCGACTATGCTGACGTCATAACCAAATTTTCTCGCGTCGTTAGTTTTCCATTTTCCATTGGGATTGGGGCTCCGCTAGGGCGCTCGTGGAGCTCCGCTATAAAGAGCCAGGTTCGTTACTACCCAGAAAAACAAATGTTAAAGTAAACAACTCTACTACATGTTTACTTAAAACAACAACAACAACAACAATAACCACATGCATCTGATATGAGCAGTAGGAGTTATGGGTTTTTAAGACCCTTGCGATTTTAGCCCCCGTCCACACGTATCCGTTTTTGTTTGAAAACGGATATTTTTTCTCCAGTTTGGCCTAGCTTCGTATCCGGTGATAACCTGAGATCAGGCCCATTTTAGCAGTTCTTATACATTCTCTCTTACGTGGTCGCGCTAAAATTGGACCAGATATAGCCTCACAAGTTTGTGGTTTCTATGGCTAGACTTTGACCGCAATGCTGATTGGCTGTTAGAGCAATACCACAGGACCTGATTGGCTGTTGGAATCACCGACCGGAAGTTGAAAGCGCTTATTCCTCGCATGGCTGTAGCACTTAAAATCTTCGCCGTAAGCGGAGAGAATTATTTTGCTGTCTTTTTTTATTGTTTTTCGGTTTTGTGGTAGTAAAATATGCCTTGATATGTGCCATGGAAATTAAAAAAAAATTCAGATGGTTGTAGCAAATCGGTCTTGAATTAGTAATTCAAGGAACTGATGTCAGTGAGTGTATCGCTGAGTCCAATCCCTCTAAAAAACGAGGGAAAGTCCAAATGCTGTCTATGTTAAAACTTGTTTTAATTTGAAAGTTAAGCCGGGAATGACTTCTCTGAACGGGGTACGCAAGCTGTCGGCTCACTGCGGAAGAAACCCCAATCGCCAGTTGTGAAGTAATGGTAGTAGACGTGATATATCGCATCGCTGTTCCAGGAATTTTTGTAGGCATTGTTATAAAAGGTGGTGCTGCTAGTCTTAAAGCAACAGACCTGTTGTTTTCCCTCCTTTTTGTAATAAAATAAACCAGGAAAACTGTTGTCCTTGCTCGCTGGCTGTTTGCTGTTTGTTAATTTCCATTATGAAATTTAGCGAGCACAGTCAACTTAAACAACACAACAGAACTAGAAAGTTTGTTTTAGTGTCGTTTCGTCTTTCTAAAGTGGCAGATAATATTTACCTGGATTTATTTTCTTATAGACGGTTGTTTCTAGTAAATTCGCAAATTGCAAGTCACGGGACTTTCCTATTACCTATTATCAGTCTGTCCTCAAAGTAAATATACAGATATTGTGAGGCTATATAAATGTAAAGGGCACACATAACTGTTCGCTCTGGCTCGTTAAAAAAAAAAAAAAAAAACGGAAAGGAAAGAAAATATAATGGGCTTACGGGAGCACTAAAGTCTCCAAGTCGTCCTAATTTTAAATGGTGAATATATCGAATACCAGTTTTCCTAGTTTGAAGGTCTTTAAAGCTCTTGCACTGTTCGCTGATTTGCCATTTACTTGGAAATGTACCTACCTTTGAGTTTATGTCCTATCTTCTCAAAATATTACAGTAATCTATAGATTTAGCCAGCGCTAAAAGCGAAGCCTCCGTTTTTATACTTATGATAAAAGCAATCAAATTTAAACTAATAACATGAACTTTAAGCCAAAAAGAAATACAGAAGTAAGGAGCCTTAGGCATCAGTTCACCTTTAGAGGGAGGGGCTAAATGATTGAGAAAAATCGCAGATATCATCGCAGTTATAGACGCAACTTTTTCGTAGCTTGAAATTTTTCAGGCTTTCTTTTCGTAACCGCAAAAGTTGCGTCTATAACTGTGATGATCCACTTTCATATAAAAACTATCCCGTAAACAAACCTGAGTTGAAAAAAAAATGAGAAATTGTAGGTCTCTCTAGTAGCCGCAATTTACACTCGGTTACGATTTGTAGGGTTATCATTTCTGTCTTAAAATTTCTTGTCTCAAAACGAAGAAGAAGTTAAGGGAAACACTTTGGCTGGTTCATTTGCATTCTGCTCCGGAATACATTTTAACTTTTGATGAAGAACACTTGATCAAGCTAAACAAGGTATAGATGGGATAATCATAACTTTTTTTGGAAAAAGAGAAACAAAACCGAACATGAACGGCCCTAACCCTATCAGTAGCCTCATTTCCAGTTGTCTGTTTTGTTCCCTTTTTTACTTTCCCGTTCCTCGTGCTTCTTTCCCGTACTCCCCGTACCCTGTTTTAGTAAACCTTTTCCATTCACGTGATCAGCATCTGTTCGAATTTGGAACAAGGCATTTACACAATAAAATATTTAACTCCCACAGGAATTGATGGGGACACGTACGTGGCGGCCTTTTTGTTGTTTAATTTCGTCGACGTCATGTACATTTTCGCTTTATAAAGAGCAACTCCTTAGAAAATGTACAACAGCAAGGCCAAAACGCGTCAAAACTGACGGTTTCTTATACAGAACTTTGTAAGTTTATTTTGTTGACTTGTTTAAGACTAATTCCCTTCAGGTAGCTGGCCATTTAAATGTTTTAAAACTGGTAAGCTTCATTAATATTGTTGAATTCACTGATATATTTATTAACGCGCTAACTGTTTTTTACTGAACAATATTTTTTTTTGTCAAAATTTAAAAAGTAACTGGAGGATAAATTCAAACCACTCTATTTCTTTTCTTTATTGTTATACATATAGCTATAAACCATGCCCTCCAATAACACCGTCTACTTATGCAAATGAATAATAAAACAAGTCAAACAACTACTATCCGACAGAAGGCCCGTAACTACTAACAAAAGAAAATACAGAGGCTTTTTACCACCTTAAATACCATGCTAATCGATCTGTAGGCATTTTCTATTGACTTTTCCCAGTTGAGACTTATTGCCTTCAGACAGGCCATTTGAATGCTACAAAACATAGTAAAACATAGTAAGCCATATTATTTATTTATTTATGGGCAGACAGTTTGTATTTCGCCTTATTCTTTTTTAGCATAGATCAAAATGCCTAAGAACAAAAGAAAAGTGAAAGTAAATGAGGATAAATTCACACCACACTATCTCAAAAATAAAACCATGCTCTCCAATTAATCCCTCATTGTCTCATTTACCTTCCACTTTTTTTGAGTTTGCATACTAATGCCAATGGCTGACAAAACAAGTCAAAAAAAATGCCATCCGGCACAAGGCCTGTAACTAATAAAAACGGAAAATCGGTTTATTACCATATTTAATTCTATTCTAATCGATCTGTGGCGCAATTACCATCAACTTTTAATGGCCTCATCTAAACGCCATCTAATGTTTATCAACCGATTCGACCGAATGCCGGCAGAGTATTCCAAGACTGTTTTAAGTGTGATCATTCGCGCCTTTTTGATCTGAAGTGGAGAAAAAGGTAGAAGAATGACTATTGGTAAGTTTAATTTACTCGCTTTCTCTCTTTTATCTCGTTCAAATGAAAATGCAGCCGTTATTTTTTTCGTAGCGAGAGAATTTTCTTAAAAAAGGAGGCTGGCTATGGGCGCACATTTCAATTTCGCCTAAATGTTTTCGTTGAGGGTTTCTGGAAAAAATGCTTTAGGTAACTAAAACAAGGTAAAGGGAGAATCAAATCATGTGCATGCGTTGGTTCGTGTCTTGATAAGGGAATCCGTTTAACAGTTATTGTGCACGGCGATGTCGGAAGAGAAAGTGAGGCTAATCTACAGTACTATTAAAAATATCATATAACTTACAATGTACCGACATGAAAAAAAATTATACTCCGGGATCGATGGTACTAACAACTGTTGCATGTTCACACTGCCACTAAAAGGCTGGTACAGAAGCCTGTCCGCAACGCAACTATCCATTTTCGAAATCGGCGTGTAATGCCTCAACTTTTATGAAACATCGCACTTAAGCTTTGTAGTAAATTTGAAATTTATAAAACAGTTTCGCACATTGTATAATTAAAATGGCGTCATATTGTAACAATTCCCTTTCACTTTGAAATAAACGTTTTGAGAGTGTTTCAACTTGCTTGGATAACAATATATTCTGCTACCTTTAAAATTAAAGGTGATCTCGTTATCAAGCATATAACTTACAAATAATGTTTATATTTCCGCTCATTTCTCATGAACTCATTTAAATTAAAGTTTGTTAGTTTTGTGACTTACAAAATTCGGCCTCGTTTTGTAAAAAGCGGTTTACATAGAGTGTATGAATATCACTAAAAACGTCTAGGGTGCATGATTAGACACGTGATTTGAAACCCAGCAAAACTCCCTTCTTCTCACTCAATATATTGTTATTATTAGGTGTGTCAGGATGCATTAATATACCTCAAATAATCTTATCAGGAAAAAATGAGACTTTACTTCCCTAAAAACCGTTTTTAAACCGTCCGCATAGGGTTTCTTTCCGACTTAAGAATAACATATAGTTACAAAAGAATAAATCAATCAATAAATAAATTTATTTATTAATACCCTGAAAAATGAGGGGCTGTAGAACAAAATTTCTGACATAATATATTAGCGAATTGTAGGCCTTATTTTACTGCCTTACAATATTTCAATAATCTTGAAAATAAAAGGTCACATAAAAGGACGGTTAATCTCAAGAATAGTTATGAATAACTATATCGAGCCACCTTAAGGACAGGGAACTGTTTGTCAAGAACATCAGGGAAATAACACTTTCTCTAAATGTCCAATCGGACTCAAATCGAGCAAACCTTTTCAGTGCGCGACTTTGCATGTTTCGTTACGTCAAACTTTTTTTTTTACAGTTTATCAGCAATCATTTAGAACTTGAAAACGTCGTCAAGATGACACCGAAACGTCTTCGTTCTTACTTGCGTTATTTTTTACTTGTTTCTGTATAACTAGACCCTTGTTTATATATTTTATTTCTGCACTTATTCTGTAATAATTCCTTGTTATTATTTTTTCTTATTCCAGATCCTATTTAAACAGAAAACAGTACTGAAATAATTGCTTAAAGGATATCTATTACAGCGACAATGGACATCTGGAGTGCAATATGGCTTACTCAGTTTATCATGGTATTTATAATCAACGCCTTCACTCTCGTCGTCTTTGCAAGGAGCCGCCATCTAAGCAGGCGCAACACGTACTTGATAATGAACCTAACTGTGGCTGATTTACTGATAGCAGCCGTTTCAGGACCTGAAACCATTCTGTTTTTTGATCGAGACACAAGACTGAAAAAAGGCTTCGGGGTTTTATATTCAATAATCTCTGACTTGTGTTGGATAGCTTCACTGGGTAACCTAGTTTTAATTTCATTAGAGCGATTGCACGCAACACTATATCCATTTAGGCATCGCTTAGTTGGGAAAAGCATTTACTATAAGATTATCATTTTTAGTTGGCTGGGAGCTTTGACTCTAGCGTGTGTTCTAAACATCATTCGCTTGAATAATCCGGTCCTCGCAGATCGATACCCCTGGATAATTTATGTTGCTCTTACCCTTGCAGTGCTAACAACATCTTATGTTATAATACTTTCAAAATTTATTACAAAACCTCATGTCCAGCAGTTAGGGTCAGTTATCTCAGCAGAAAGAAAACTTTCAGAAACTTTATTCATAGTTAGTGCTGCCTCTATACTTACTCTTCTTCCCTGGGTAATAATTACTTGTATCTTGATAAGTTCAGACCGTTACTTATGGATTAAGTTCACACCTGCAAGGAAGATAGCATCAACATTCTATTTCCTTAATTCTCTGTTGAATCCAGTGATCTATGCAATTAGATTGACAGAGTTCAGGAGAGCTTCCAAGGAGCTTTTCTGCAAAAGCAATTCGTATCCAGTAAGGCAGGACCAACCTTTTGGACTGCAAGCAATCTAGACATGAACTCTATATATAGTTTCGTGGACTTTTATCAATTATGTGTTAACATTAAATGCGTCCATCGACAATTAAGATCCCTTCAAGGTAGACAATAGCTTTGTTTAAAAATGAAGATTGAAGATTGTGTTCCACCGAAGGACATTTGCATAAATAATTGATAAATCGCAGGTATTCATCGGTCAACAGTCAACTGTCAGTGATCTACCAATCAGATTATAATATAAAGAATTTCTAAAGGCTCCCTCGCCTTTTGTTCTCTTCCAGGCTACGCAAGGCATGCTTCGCTGGCCGATTTTCTTTTTCGCCCCTCTCCACTTCTTCGCTAGCTATATAACCTACACAGATAATGAAATAAAAGACCTTGTCAACTCCAGTCAATCAGTAGGGGTGATTACGACCAACTTTTAACATTGAAAATGAAAAAAAATACCCTGACGACATCTGATCGAAGTAAAACAGCGGTTTCGAGAAACGTTGTCGGGAAAACGCGTTTAAGTGCACGCGTCAACCCCGTATGGTATTGTGGGTAGTGTTTTTAAGTTCATGGTTCCCAGCTTGTCTCAGTATTTTACTGAAAGCTTAGAAAATGGTGTATGTGAATACCTTTGCAGGCAGTGAAAAACAACAAATTAGGTTCGAAAGCCACAGTGTCAAGAAGTTATCTCATTTTGAAACTGTTATTAATTTGAAGCAATATACATCTGATGTTTTTATGTAAATTTCAAAAGTGATAAGGAATCTTCTTCCCCGAGAGCGAGTTCAGCTGCTTCAGCCTAAAGAAAACTTTCAGTAACTTTATTCAAAGCGCTGCTTCTACACTTACTCCGTCAGTGGCAGATCCAGACCTACAGATAAGGGGAAGCGGAGAGGGTGGGGAGCAAGGCGGTGGTCATCCAGACCCTGAGATAAGGGGGGAAGGGAGCCCTTCAGGCCTTAGTTGTTTGGTCTAAAAATAAAGGAGGGAACGGGCCCCCAGGCCCCTCCCCTGGATTCGCCACTGTTCTTTTTCCTTACTTTTGTGAGTTCACTTCACTCCTTTGGTATCATATCTCATCACAAGCGCAACGATAGACCTTTCCAAGGAATTTTTTTTTCTTTTTCTTTTTTTTTTTTATCTTCTGGCACGAACAAATCAGGAAAAATTCGTAAATTCCGCTAAAAAAAATGCCTTTAAATTAGTAAAATTGCTGACTTTGAAAGTGATTGGTTGAAAACTTTCGAAGATTGAACTCCTGAAAGTCGCGTGGGCCCCACCATACAAACTTCCGAATTTTCGCAACTTTGCGGAGATATATCGTCGCTCGCTTAGGACGTATCGCTTTCAAACTTGGCAATTTTAAAAAATGTTAAGCGTTCATAACTCTCACATGCTATCAAAGTAAACAAATGGGACCCCTGCAACGTATCTACTTATACAAGAAGGCTCTTTGCGACAGATTCAGTGTTCAAGCCATACGTACCGGTCAGCACTTGTGCCTGCGCGAAAACCACACCGGACAGGGCTCCTGTTCACACATAAGAACGGTGATGTCGTCGGCGCGATTTCTATAACGGAGCGAAGCCTTGACATTTGGTTGAATCACTCCCTGTCACGTGCAAGTACATGAGCTCATTTTAACACAAATTTTTGTTAAGCCCGGGCTTAATGAGTTAGGGCAGCTGTGCCACTGACATTTTATTACCTTAAGTCGCCCGCCCATCGCTTATTGCTCTTGCTTCAGTTCAAAAGAGTGTAATAATCATTTGAAGCCAAAAACGACTCTTTCTCATCTTACTGCAATGAATCGAGTATGGTAATTCTCCTATATTTTTTGCGTTTTTGTTATTAAGGGGTACTCTTTACATAACTCTTTTCATTAAATAATTACTATTGCATGATTAACGATAGTTTTCAAAACACACACTCACAGTCACACACACAAAACGAACAAACAAGAAACATATGGGTTAACCAACTGCTAATATAATTGGAAACGTGTAACTTGCACAGAAAGGATAGAACAGAGGTTTTTTTACATATTCAATACCATTTTAATAGATTGGTAGTAAGAGTAAAACATGTCAGTCCTTTAACTGTGCTCATCTAAACGAGCTGATTGATGTTAATAACATATATAGATTTAGCCACGGCTAAAAGCGAAGCTCTCGATAATATTTATATATAGTTTGCTCAAACAAAATATAAAATCGTGTTATGCTAATCCGTGAAGGCAACGCTGGAGAACGGTAAAAAAAAGGGCTAATTAGCAAAAAAAAAAAGCAACTTTGCACCTGCAGCTCACTTTTTTTTTGTACATTTCTTTGCCGTTGTTTTGCACGACTACAACGTGAAACTTCCAGAAACTTCTTAGTTGCACGTTTTATGGAGGAAATGTCGTACGTGTTCTCGTTCACTTTTTTTTTTATTGCCACTCATTATCATCTTGCATTGGTGGCCGCTACCTTTTCTTATTTTGTCACCGCCGCTACAAAATTTTCATGTTGTTCTTCCAACAAAAAAATGTCTCCTTCGTTTTTTCTCCCTCTCGCTCTAGATCTCTGTCGCTCTTTCCCTCGTTGAGCTTCGCTGGCCTGCAGCCTGTTTTTCATTTTTTCTCTGTCTTTCTCCTATATTCCAAATTTGTGGACATGCTGGACAATGAATTTAAGCTGAATACTTTAGACAACACGGATGCAGAAACAATTTCCGCTTTAAATTTTCGTCTTTATTCACTCTGTCTCTGCTTAACAAGACTTCGATGGCTATGCGATTTTCCGCCAAAATAACTTTGAGTTGCATTTGGGTTGCCATATCTGTTGATTGAGTTATTTAACATTGGTATGCCTGTGGTGTGGACGGACGGTCGCTCGGGCGGTGGTTGTACGGTCACGTGATTACCAAATTTTCTCGGATGGGTAGATTACTTCATTTTCTTACCCATGGTGCTCCACTGGCGCGCTTTGCGCCGGAGAGCTCCACTATTATCGAGTTCCTTGCCGGGTGTGTAGTTTTTCGTGGTTCGAGTTGGTGAGAAGGTTTCATGACTCATGCAGTGAAAAGTATTACAGACTGTTTTTAGTGACTTATATCATTCACACCTTTACAAAGAGAAGTAAAATGTAAGTAATAGAAAAAGTTTAATATTTTCAGTATCATTCTTTCTTCTTTTTTATTTATTTATTTTGTTTTAAATAACAAAAGGCAGCTGTAAATTAAACCTCCCAAGAGGAAGTGCTCAAAGAATTTTCAAAGACAAAAGGAAATAAATTTATATGCGTTTGAACTAGAAAACACAAATTTTCCCTTTGTCAAAGTTAGAAATCTTTAACAATAATCCACTCAAAAGTAAAGCGTGAAAACCTTCCAGAAAGTTCACGTCTGCATAATATGAAAATGATTGCACAAAGAATTGAACAACTGCTACTTAGCCCGAACAATATAACTACAGGAACAAGAAACTACGAATACTTATTACCATATTTAATACCATTGGTCTAAACATTTGGCAGTGGCAATAATGTCACAAACTTCTAATGACTTCAACCTGAAACTCAGGAGCTGATCTGCTAATTAAGGCAATTTTATCGACGCGGTGTTCCAAAAGTTTTTCTGCTTTGAGTACACGGTCGGTTTGAAATTGTCTTGATAAAGAGGTACTACAACAGACTGTTTCTAGGAATTATCCCACCTTTACAGAGAAAAGTGTGTAAGTTGATGAACATTTTTTCTTTTTCCAGGCTTTTTTCCATAAAATACAGCTGTAAATTTATCTTCGCAAGAGGTAGTTTTCTCACGGAACGATAAAATAATAGCCCTCTCAGTATACACATATTCCTTGGGGTATGGTTTAGTCGTTTAAGAGGGTGTTAATGGAGTGTAGCTGTAGTCAGTAAACAACTAAAAAAATGGAGTATGGTTTAGTCGTTTAGAATTAAGCTATGGGCTCATATTTGATCATGTCCATATTGAGGAATCTTGTGCAGTCCCAGTATAGAAAGTAAAACATTGATTAAATACTATGAACGTTAAGATATAAGTAGCTTTAACACATCGCTTTAACTTTAGTTATTCCGCTGGTACAGGTGCACCTAGCGGGGTTGGATTTAAAAACTATACACTAAGGGCATCCTCATGAATCACTTTCACGGGAGATTATATGATTAATACCAACCTATCCTACGCTTCAAGAGGGTAGAGAGTTTGAACTTCGCTTTTCTGTTGTTGTTTTATGTTGTTTTTTTATCGCTCAAACTTACAAGACCAACCCCCCTCCCCCTCAGCCTAGTATTTTTTCTGAGTCTTTTCCTAGACAATAAAGCATCAGCACCTGGCGCTTTCAGTTTATCCGTCGCCCGCATTTTGAGACAAGTTTAGTGATGGTCAGTTACTATGGTAACGAGAGATATAACGTCATAGGTAGCAGGCGGTCAAGCCATTTTTGAGTGAAAAGTTATGTTTTTTCAACTTCTTTCAGCAACAAAAGTAAAGATTGAGGAGAAAATGATGCAAAGTATTTATTGGTGTGTTATTTTACATGTCAAGCCAAAGAAAACCTATCAATTCTCTCGGTTTTTACCTAATTTCTAATTCTTGAAAAAATCCAAGATGGCAACCATGTTTAGTGACGTCACAGGCCTCCAGCAGCGCGATCACAGGCTTTCAACTGAAGGCAAAATCGTTTCGGAATACTGCAACATTTCAAAATCTCAGGAAAGGGGTTCCATCAACGCCCCAACCCCTTGTACCAAGGTGGGTACCAAGGTGGGGGTAGGACTTTGAGTGTAGGTCCGAGGGTTAAGGTGAAATGATTTTCTTTTTCTTATTCCAGATCCCATTTAAAAGACAAGAAAAAGGCTACTGTCATATGTTTAAAGGATGTCGATTGATGGGACGAAGAACATCTGGTTTGCAGTGTTTCTCACTGAGTATATAGTGATAATTATAAACAACGTCTTCACTCTCATTGTCTTTGCAAGAAGCCGCCATCTACGCAGACGCAATACGTACCTGATAATGAACCTGACTGTAGCTGATTTGTTTACTGGAGCCGTCGCGGGACCTGAAACCGTTTGGTTTATTAAAACAGAAAAAAGATCGACACATGGTTTCAGAGCTTTATATACAATAATCGCTGACATTTGCTGGATAGCTTCACTGGGAAACCTAGCTTTAATATCTTTAGAGCGGTTGCACGCAACACCATATCCATTTAGGCATTGTTTAGTTGGAAAACGCATTTACTATAAGATTATCATTTTTAGTTGGTTGGGAGCTTTGATTCTAGCATGTGTTCCACAAATCATTCGCATGAGTGATGTACCTCTCGCAGATCGATACCCCTGGATAATTTATGTTCTTCTTATTCTTGCAGTACTAACAATATCTTATGTTATAATTATTTCAAAACTTATCAGAAAAGCTCATGTCCAGCAGTTAGGGTCAGTTATGTCAGCAGAAAGAAAACTTTCAGTAACTTTATTCATAGTTAGTGCTGCCTCTATACTTACTCTTCTTCCCTGGGTAATAATTATTTGTATCGCGGTAAGTTCAGACCCGTCACTCATTGACTACACCCACATCGTTCAAGATAGTACAAGCGTTTTATAACCTTAATTCGATATTGAATCCAGTGATCTACGCAATTAGATTGTCAGAGTTCAGGAGAGCTTTGAAGGAGCTTTTCTGCAAAAACACTTCGTATCCAGTAAGGCGGGACCAACCTATTGAACTGCAAGCAATGTAGATATGGACTGTACATGCAGTTTCGTGGACTTATCAACTATGTGTAAATATTAAATGTATCCATCGACTATTAAGATCCCTCAAATGTAGACAATAGCTTTGCTTAAAAATGAAGATTGTGTTCCACCAAAGGAAATTTGCATAAAACATTAATAAATCGAGGGTATTTGTTGTCAATATTCATCGCTCGCTTGAACAAAAAGGCTCTCTGCGACAGATTCAGTGTTCCAACTAAACCGGATAGTTCTTGCGCCGCTTTCCCCAATTTTCCCCCTGACTTTTCTTTTTGATAACATAACGGAAACTGTACGTAGTCATTAGACTGAAGGAACGAAAGAATTCAATTTTTGCAAAGTTTTTATTTTGCTTTATCTGCAAATTACTTGTTACAGCTAGAGACATGCAACTCACGTGTGTTTCCATTAATGAATATCGGTCATCATACATCATCAAACATTGACCGGCTGGAAATTTTATGAAGAACGAAAGCATCAGCCGAGAGCATACTATCGTTCTATCCCAAGAGAATCATCGATAAAAAAAGGATTACACGAATTGCTTACCAAAACCTCCAAACAGCTAAACAGCTGACTGCCACGACAAGTACAAGCAAGACGGCGATGTCACGGACTATTGTGGAAATCAGGATTCGATACGCAGTCACCAGAAGAGCAAAAGTCCGCGAAATGTAGTCAGGCAGCGTGCCTTGACGAACATGGTTCAGGCACCGATGCCGATGCTGATCTCCCAGGGGAAGCCAACCCCGTACCGCCTGAGCCAAAACAGGACAAAGCTAGGAAAAAGTGCTCCAGGAAGCGACAGCGGACGTCGGAGGAGGCCCACATGGCGATGTTTGGAAAGGCTGTGAATTCAAAACGACGAGTAAAATAGAACGCATTCTAGATAAATTCGGTAGCGACAGTAGCGACGAGGACTAAACATGCGAAATATTGAATTGCCAATTTCCTTTTGTTCATTTTTTTCAGTTGATAGTATTTGTAAGCGAAAACGCTAAAAATAAAATGATTTTTGTCACACAATTCGTCTTTTATTTGATGGTTCTATTCGTGCGTGCCGCAAATAAAGGAAAAGTTACCCATAGGAAAACACCCGCGTATTTTACATATTTAGTACACTTTTGCACTATAGTGGCTCTAGTTGGAGTTATGTGAAAGATCTCCAATGGGTTTTTTTACATTACTCTTTAAAATATATATTAATTACTCTTGCATGATTAAAGATAGTTTTCAGAACACACACACAAAAGGTACAAACAAAAAAATAAATGGGTTAACCAGCTGGTAATCTAATAGTTCGAAACGCGTAACTTTGACAGAAAGGATAGAAAAGAGGTTTATTACCATATTTAATACCATTTTAATAGATTGGTAGAGTAGAACTTGTCATTCTTTTAATTGCCCTTATCTAAACGTCTGAGCTGATTGGTGCTATTATTATCGAGGTCGTTGTGTGTACGTAGTTTTTCGTGTTTCCAGCTTGTGAGAAGGTTTCATGACTTAGTGAAAAGTATTACAAACTGTTTCTAGTGATCATTCGCACCTTTACAAAGAGAAGTAATAAGTGCAAGTAATTAAAAAAGTTTAATATTCTCGGTAGTTTTCTTTCTTTCTTTTTTTTTCCGATTTTATTTTTTTGATATCGAACGATAAATCAACAAAAGGCAGCTGTAAACCTCAGAATAGGAAGGGCTCAAAGAATTAAAGGGAAGCTTAGGGTGCTCTTTATCCAGAGAAAAAAATCCGGCTCATTCTTCCTTTCCACTGTTCGCAATAAACACGGGGCAAAAAAATTGGAAACCGTCCAGAGGCAGATACCAAGAAAACGATATGTTATAAAAGACTAATATATAAACAATTTGTCCAAATCTCAGGTCTTTGTAGCCCACAGTTTCCGAGTTATTTCCCGAAACATTTCACACACCTTTGTAGAGCTTTGTATAGAGAGGCGCCATATTGGTGGACAGTTTTGGTACACCAATATGGTCGCCGGAAATCAACAAAAAAATCTAGTGTTCACTTTTTCTATAAAAGCTCTTCCTTTTCACTCGAGAGCTAGCATGCGTACGCATAAACACATCTTTTAATACTTGAAATGGTTAAACTGCTGAAAATCAAGAGGAGAAACTTTTTTTCAATTAGACAGCATTCCTAGTTTGGTGTCTCGTACCGTGAAAACTCGGCAGTTTAAATTGCTGTATTTTCAAAATGAATCATGCTTTGGGACTGGAAACTTGCACAAAGATATCTTTTCTTTTTATCGTCAACCTAGTGTAAATAAGAATTCGTCAAACCTCGTTGTTTTGACTTTGCAATTTGATGACGTCATTGTGAAAACCATCAATTATGGGCCCACGTCTCAGTTAAATTAGGTTTCTTTTAGAAACAAGTGGTAGAACTAAAACGTCCTTATCTCCCAGAGCTTATCATTCAGACCATTCCATTGTTATTCTAGAAAACCTCTACAAGAAACAAAAGGAAATAACATTATACACGTTAAGCCTTTGAACTACACAACATAAATTTTCCTTTTTGTCATAGTTAGAAATGTTTAACA
Organism: Porites lutea; assembly: GCF_958299795.1. Lineage (NCBI taxonomy): Eukaryota > Metazoa > Cnidaria > Anthozoa > Scleractinia > Poritidae > Porites > Porites lutea. Next base: position 48,972,558 of record NC_133202.1, on the reverse strand, counting down.
ATTATCCCTTCAAGATTTAAACTGCAAAACCTTCCAGGAAGTTTAAGTCTGCGTGATATGAAAATGATAGCACAAATTAAACAACTCCTACCTAGCACGAGGAATATAACTACACAAACTAAAAAATACGGAACATTATTACCATATTTATATTCATACACCGAATGCAAACATGGCGGACCTCTCGGCCGGCCCGGGTCTAGTTGCGCGAAAGCGAGGCTAGAGAGGCCTCAAGAGTTTTGTTTTGACTGCGCGTCTTAGCGATTGAGTCGATCGATATGGTTTGCTTCGAGTTGTTGCATACCTGAGGGCCACCAAAAAGAAGATTTTACTCTGGCTGGAATAGCCTTTACTTTCTCGAGATCTTTTCACAAAGAAGGTTAATGATTCATGCGATTCGGCGCGGCGATGGGAAGCACTTAACAGCGAAAGTGTGCTCGCTTCACTTGCTTTAGAGGAAAAGACTCACGAAAGTATTTGAATGAAATAATTTCCACAAGAGATGGTGCTGTTCCAAGATGTTTGCATGGTTTGTTATTATCCAACAAAAGGTAAACATTCTCGAGAACGGGAGCATCCGCTGTGGACGGTAAGATCTTTTAGATTTCACACTGAAAACAGCTGCATTAAAATATAACAACAACAATAACAATCGCCTGTGTTAATCCTACGAGCGTGGCCTGTGAAACTATGTAAGAACCAGAAGAAAGCGACATATTTCAAGAAGAGTCCTTGAGCAAAGTGCACTGAAAAAACTAACAGAGGAACCGTTGCCAACTAAGAAAGTAAGAAGGAAAAAGGTTCTGGCAGAGAAAGAGCGTGCAAGTATTCGAGCATTGTATTTGACCTTGCGCGTGATCTATTTTAGCAACTTGTCGAATGGTTTCGAGATAAACTAACAGCGATTTTCCAAAAATTGCTTCTTTTATGGCACTGCTCAAACTCTTGAACACAGGATCGTAAAGACTGTAAAAACATCCGGCCTTGTTGTCTGTCGTTGTGTCCCTGGGAGCGCCTATTAAGATTGATAAGTCGCGACGGCGGATTCACTCGTTCTCGAAGATATTTACCTTTCCTTGGTAAGAGAACGGACAAAGCAAACTTGAAACAGAACCATGAATCTTTCAGTTATTCACGATTCTAATAGTTTCGTGAGTCTTCTCTTCTGAAATGAGGCGAGCACACTTTCGTTCTTTTATTAAACTCCGTGATAGTAAAGTGCCTCCATTCGCGGGGCCGAATCGCTTGAATCCATTTCTTTCTTCGTAAAGAACCTTGGCAAAGCAAATATAATCAACTGTCGTCTCTGCTGGAGTTAAATCTCCTCTTTGATAGCTCTTAAGCACGTAACAACTCGAAGGAAACCATATTGATCGACTCAATCGCTAAGACGCGCAGTCAAAACAAAACTGTCGAGGCCTCACTAGTCTCGCTTTCGCGCAACTAGACCCGGGCCGACCGAGAGATCCGCCATATTTGCATTCGGTGTATACTATACCGGAAAGTTTGTTTTGTTTGTTTTGTTTTTTGTTTTTTCGTAGTTAGTGCTGCCTCCACATTTACTCTTCTTCCCTGGGTAATAATTAATTTGAGTAAAATCCCACTAGTAGTCTATTATTAATGCTGCGTTCTGATTGGTTGAGCTACTACTATGATACATGGTAAAGCCCACTAGTAGCGAAGAGCGCCTGATTTTGGGGGGCAAAAAAGGATTTACGTCTAACTTTAACCAGCTAAAAGTTGTTTTGTCTCGACATTTTTGACGAACTAGTTGGATTTTACTAAAACAATTATTCCTGTCGCCCTCATGGCCTCTGAGTCAATAGCCCATTCGGCCTTCGGCCTCATGGGCTATTGACTCAGAGCCCATTCGGGCTCGAGGAATAACTGTTAAGTATCTCGATAAGTTTAGACCGCTACTTATGGATTGAATTCACACTGTTCAGGATAGCTTTTGCTTTTACCGCCTTAATTCGATATTGAATCCACTGATCCACACAATTAGATTGCCAGGACGCAGGAGAGCTTTGAAGAAGCTTTTCTGCACAAACACTTTGTATCCAGTAAGGCGGGACCAGCCTTTTCAACTGCAAGCAATGTAGACATGGACTGTATAGGCAGTTTTGTGTACTAATCAATTATATGTAAATATTAAATGCATCCATCGAATATCGACTATTAACATCCCTCAAATGTAGACAATACCTTTGTATAAAAATGAAGATTGTGTTCCACCAAAAGAAATTTGCATTAAACATTAATAAATCGACAGGGTATTTTTTGTCAACATTCATCACTCACTAGTCAAAAGTCCGCGATCTGTCCAATCAGATCATTATATAAACAAAGTCTAAAGGCTCCCTCGCCTTTCTTCTCCCCCAAGCTACGCTCGGCCAGCTTCGCTCGCCGATTTTCTTTTTCTCTCCGGTTAAAAGGGGAGCCTGTTCGCTGGCTACTACCTACACAGAGAATAAATTAAAGGTTTTGTCAACTACAGTCAATCAGAAGGGGGAATTACGACCAACTTTTTTTAAAACCCTGACGACAACTGAACAAGGTAAAATAGCTGTTCCAGAAAGATTGTCGGAAAAACGCGTTTAAGTGCACGAGTCAACCCTTTCTCGTATTGTGGGTAGTGTTTTTAAGTTCCCGGTTCCCAGCTTGCTTCAGCATTTCAGGGAAAGCTTAGAAAAGGGTGTATGTACTTAACCTTGAGAGGGTGAATAGCAAAATATTAGGTTCGAAAGCCGCAGCTGTGTCAAGAACTTACCTCATTTTGATACTGTTATTGATTTGAAGCAATATATCTGATGTTGTTATGTAAAAGCAAAAAAGTGATAGGACAAAAGGAATTCTCTTCCCAGAGAGTAAGCTCAGTAGTTCTTCAGCCAAAGAAAACTTTCATCAACTTTATTCAAAGCACTGCTTCTTCTCTTACTCTTTTTCCTTAAAACTAAGCCTGGTTTTCATATGTCGGGAAAATTCCAGGCTATCGGGGATTTTACTGTTTCCCGACTGCCCAGATTTTGCCGACTAATGAAAACTCGAAATCGTAGATATCCCCGAGTCTGGGATGGACGGGGTCAAATCTGGAGAATCGGGAGCGTTTCTATTTTCCCGACCGTCTTAGATTTCTGCGATGGTCGGCGATCATTCCCGACAAATGAAAACTCAGATTTGTATAGTCGGGGACGTCGGCGATGGATTTCGCTCTTTACCAATCCCTATCACACTCAGTAAACATGGCGTCTCTCGAAAACAGGAGTGATTGCTATCTCGAATCTCTTGCCCAAGAGGGAAGGAAGAATGATATGGTGTTTTTAGGTGGCTTCTGCCTTTCCAGAATAGAAATTCTTGCATTGACGAGCGAAAGAACGCAGATGTATTGAGAACGACGCAGCATAAACTCGTGTTCATCCATGTTGCTGTATAAATGCTGTTACATTTGTGTTCAAGATTCAATTTTTGGCGCACTTTCCATTTCCCGCCAAATTCATAATAGGGAGAAACTGGAGCAGACTTCTGGCGATTATCCGATATATAGGCAAAATCTGGGATGGTCGGCAAAAAGTAGAATCCCTACTCGTTTGGGATTTTCCCAACATACGAAAAACAGGCTTCATCCGATATACAGGCAGAATCTGGAATGGCTGGCAAAAAGTAAAATCGCCGATCGTCTGGGATTTTTCCGACATATGAAAAACAGGCTTTACCTCTGTGAGTTCACTTCACTCATAGACCTTTCCTCGGAATATATATATTTTTTTTCATCTTATGGCCTGGACAAGTTAGGAAAAATCCCTCAACTCCACTGAAAAGAATGCCTTTAAATTAATAAAATTGCTAAGTTTGAAAGTGATTTGTTGAAAACGTAAGAAGATAGAAATTCTCAAAGTCGCGTGGGCCCCACCATACAAACGTCTGAACTTTAGCAACTTTGAGGAGCTATTAATATCTTCGCTCGCTTAGGACGTATCACTTTCAAACTTGGCAATTTTATAAATGTTAAGGCGTTCTTTTCATTGGTGCCGACGTATTTTCCCTAACTACTCCGTGTCAAAAGTTGAAAAACCGCGGAAGGGTCATTGGCATAAAGTGATTACATTCAGGAACGTGGCCAGTCATTTTTTTCCTTTTTAAGCCCTAGTTGTAAAAGTCCTGAAGGAGCAAGAGAGTGAGTTGGTGGGAGGAGGTGTTGGGGACATAATCGCAAGCCACGAGAACGCAGACCTGTAAGCAACTACAGCATAACCGTTCTGGTTGTCTTCAATGAGTATAAGCAGTGAGTTTGATAACTCACTGCTTATACTCATTGAAGGCAACCAGAATTCTTATTTAAGATCTATTTACACTCATGAGACATAAGATAGAGACATGAGTATCTTTTTGCGCATGCGTGATTGGCTTGTGTGCACTAGAGCCGGGAATCCGCTGTTTCTCTGTACCATAGATCGCACGTATACCTTTTTTCTCTTCTCATAGTGCCAAATCTTGGTTGATTATCGTTTACATGGGCAAAACGGTCGGTTCACGCTTTTGGCAAATGGTAAGAACATTTCAGGACTAGCAAATGTCGTCATAAAATCGCGTTTGCCATTTTTACAAATCTGTTCCATTTACCGAAAAACTTAACTGGTATTAAAGATGGCTTTGAAGAAACCTGAAAAAAAAAAAACCGACATTTCCGTTAATTTTGCCGACATGCTTCGGAAAATCTCTAATTTTTCAAGCATTGCAGCATGTCAGATGGGCCACACATGATATCGTATCCTGCAAACAACACTTGGAGCTGGACCTATCGTCAATCATAGCAGGAAACCATGCATTACATCCACGGACAAAAAACTAAAAGCCACAGTATCGGCTCCTGGCGCTAATTACTGTAATGGCTGTCAAACTTCAAATGTTTGGCGGCGAAACACGTCACGTTCACGTGAAAGTAGACCACGGGGGTCACGGAAACAACAGACAAAAATAACCTTCGCAGCACGCGCGCGAACGTTAACTTTACTTCACGGGGCACAGGGATTCGCTCTCTTAGCTCATTCTCTCTTGCTAGATGATCTGATAATGCAGTACGAGTATGATAAGTATGCTACTCAGAGCGTAAGGTCAGAGAAAAACTCGGAATTCTATCATCATTAAAGTACTCATAGAACAACAAACACATGCTAAGTTTAACTATATCAGGAAGTTTCAATAAACGCAGAGCTACGTAACGAGGAGTTATTGGTTTCATAAAGGGAACATCGTTAATTATACGAACAGATTTGTTTTGTAATTTCACAACCTTTGATAGAGGAGCATCATAATTGTTTCCACACAAAAGACAACCATAATAAAGGTAATGATATATCAGAGAAGAGTAAACAGAGACTAGTGATTTGGACGTCAGGTAACGCGTTAACCTGTTTAACCTGGAAAAATCATTGACAAATATTAAAAATAAAATGGGACCTAGTATAGATCCTTGAGGAACCTCTGAAGATATTTTATACCGATCGGACATAGCCCCATTTATGTAGACCTTTTGTTTCCTATTGTTAAGATGTGATCGAAACCATGGATAATAGAAAGACTGGATAGGAAACTGGCTGACGCGATCGGTTCCAACATAGTGGGAAAATGTGACGTCACATTATCGAGAGCCATTCAACCTCATTCCACGTTTTGCGCGTCTTATGTTTCCTCGCATATTTCACTATCTCTGTCTTATACATATTGGCCATATTTTGAAGTAAAGGATGAAGAGGACTTGCTCTTGGAGAAGACATTTAGAGGGTACAAAACCGGTAGAGGCAAAAGACTGAGTAAATGATTGTGAAACTTGTAAGAGCGACGAATGACTCCAGCGCCCGATAATTTTATGCACCAAGCAGGAAGCCTAACTACATAAAAATTATGCGAAAACTTACATGTATACAGCTACAAAACACCTATAAAAAAGGCAAAGACTAATTTCTTCAAACCACAAGAAAACCGGAAATAATTTTAACCCTTTTTATCACGATTTTCACGATTTCTTTTCTGCTTTTATCGACAAGCTCAGCGAGTGTCAAATTTTATAAGTTTACAACCCTTGACAAAATGATTTTATTAGGGGTACAAGTACCTAGCTCAATCAAGCGTTTAATTTCCCCTTCAATTTAATTTAAGGACAATCAGTGACAAGAAGTCGTATTTGAGAAATATAAAAAAAAGCAGGGAAAAGCTCACAGTATGAAGGAAAATTTGCTTGCGGACCACCATGGAAACGCCGTTTCTAAATTTTTTCAAATCAATTTTCATTGTGAAGCAAGTTGTTTTGTAATTTTCAGGTATAAATGTACAGTGATCCAAGGTACTTTTCAGTCACGTCTTTGAAAAAGCGAACTGCAACGCTTTTAAAAATGTTATGTAGAACGGTTAATTGTTAACTACTAGAATACAACTGGGAAGCAAACTCTCCTGGTTAATAGTAGAACCGTCACTTCTTTTTCATTAGGAAACACTTGTCTTCCATAAGGCTTAATAAAACCTAGAAATGTATTATCTTTGAAATACTGACCTTTATTGGGATGAAACCAAGTTTAAGTTTTTGAGTAGTGTTAATGATATGGATAGGGAATACTGTAAATCACCTCTGAAATAAACGTAAACACTGTTCCCAAAGAAAAATAGAAGCTGCTTATATATATCAAAAAAAAAAAAAAAAAAAAAAAAAAAAAACAGTAACATCGGGGGTTGATAGAGTATTGTAACGTAGTTAACAAAAGAGGGTTAGTTTGGTCTTATTTTTGCGTTTATTAGGAGAATTAGATAAAATGGGTTGGGTCAGTTTGAAAAAAAACCCGGCCTCTTCGTTGAACCGAAATTTCACGATATTCGTGACTCACTCAAGTTAGCGAGATAAAGCCTATAAATGATTTCTTACCTTGAAGAAATAGCTTGCCCCTTGGTGAATTAAATATTGTGTATATGGACAGATTATTTACGTTATAAGACCCGTGGAGGGTTTTTCGTTGAACGCACTTCGTTTCCTTTTCTGAATAGCTCTAAAGTGAGATAAAAGACCTGCCTAAAATTCCGGCCGGTACGCCAAAATAAATCCTCAGAATAAGCTTTCTCTACAGCTTAAGATAGATGTTTTATGTCTTCTCTTCATTTCTTTGGGATCTTTTTAACTTTTTTGATACGACCTCCCCGAAGTTTGCTAATTGGCGGATTTTTAGATGACCGCCATATTGAAACTTGGCAATTTGTCAATGGTTTTGTACAGGACTGTGATTCCATGCATGATATCGTGACATTGGTTTCCTACGCCGTCACGTACCGGCCGTTGACATCGTCATAAGACTTCATGTATTAACGGGTGAGCAAGTTCCCCATTGATATCTTCAGCTTTATATTCCGTTTCCTTTGGGTTTAACAATGTGGAGGAAAGGAATTCAGGAAATCTTTATTTTCACTGCTAGTAGCCATTATGCAAATACAGAACACCTGCGTAAATAGTATATCCGTCTTCAAGATTGTCAACATGCGATTTTAAAAACAGAATTAAGCAATCAGAATATCAGATAAAAGTTCTGTCAAAAGATGCCTTCAAAAATGAGAAAAGTTAGACTTTGGACTGGCATAAAGTCGATTAAAATGGGGATTGGGTTGAAACTGGCATCAACAAGATGCGTGAAAAATATTTGCGTATATACACACATGTTTACATTTGCAGATGAACCTCCGGATATTTGATTAGAATTACTTTGGCGCAATTTACAAGTCAACCAGTTTTCACGGCAAGAAGTTAAACCTCATTCACCAACAATTTTCGAAACGGCAAATCACAGAACTAAAAAATTCGGTATTCTCCATCTTGTTTTCCCACTTCAGAATACATCCCGCAAATTCCTAATTTTCCGTGTGAGAATTCAAGGAAAGTCGGGAGTTTACTTTCCGTTTTCCTGCACTTTACTGGGATGTCTCGGCTCACTCCTTGTTTCCTCGTCAAAAAACGTTGTGTTGTATACAGGACGGGCTGACCCACTAGCTGAGATCTCGTTTCGAGCAACTGGGATCTCGTCAGCCTGGCTTCTCATACAAACACAACAAACATTTTAAAGGCATGAGCCTAGCCAGCACGATAAAGAGAGCAAGCCGGGCTTACCGAGCTGGCTCACTTCATATAAACAGCTTCAGTTCAATGGGTGCAAAACAGAAATTGAGCTTATGACTATATAGTCAGAGGTGTCTGTTTTCAGAAGTCCATGACATGACCATCCTCCCGTTGCAGACCGCATAAGCTTGGATAAGGTGGCGAAAATTTGCGTTCCTGTGCAGAAAACTGACAGAATAGTTCGGTCTAGAATCGCGTGTATAGGGTTTTTGCGGAATTAGCGGTGTATGAACGTATTTATTGTTTCAATTCCAAATGAATAAGAAAGAAATAACCAAATTCGAAGTGGATTTTAAGAAATTTTTTGTTGGCGTTCTAATCTAAGCCGAATGTTGACATAATTTCTTAGAGGCCAGTTCTGCAAACGGGTGTGAAAAATGTCATTTTGGTCTGAGATAGGGCCAAGATTTGAAGAACCGGGCGGCACACCTCCCCCAAGAATTCTCATGAGTACCCCCGGGTTTATCTCAAATTGTCAAAATTTTCCGGCAGACCCCTCTAGAGAAACTCGCTCCCTCAGCGGTCTTTGAGCTCCTGCTACGTGTAGGCTAACCCCATCAGAATTCAAAGAGAGCTCCGCGGTCACTGACTTTTCATTTTCCTTTTCCTGTCATAGAAAAATTAATGTCAAACTGAAATGTGCCTGGCAGGACCATGACTAGTAAGAAATAGAGCAATTCAAAGGTATGATCGTATTTAGTATATACACACGCACTGATCTTGGTGATTTAAGCAATCTGATTGGTTCGCTATCTTAGACTATTCAACAATATTCAACTCCTAGCGAGTGGATAATGTGTGAGTTCGGTGTTTTTCCCCATTTTGTTAGAGAACAATCTTTTAAAAGTCAACAAAATCCTAGGGTTGACTTTTTTTTGAGACAAGAAAAGACTAGGAAGGATTCAAAACGGCGTTTTTCCATTGCCTGTAGCCGAGTTTTGTGCTCGATGGATTGTTTACAACTCTCGTTTATTGCCGTAGAAGAAGCCGTTTCGTGAACTCAGCGTTTCCTAACGAGAAAATTCGGCCAAAAATCACGTTTTTTTTTTTTTATGACAAACAAACTTGAAAGCAAATGTTAGCAAAAATTCTACGTTTCAAGTAAATAGGGAAAAGAACAGGAAGACGGCGTCTTACCGCGAGCAATCGAGCCGCCATTTTTCTCAGCACTTCATGCGAACAACGACACAACAAACCCTTTTGGCTATAAACTTGGCGAGTCGACAGAAAACAATAAAGCTCTACTTTTCTTCTCAGGTAAGGAAACAATTCAAACTTTTAACGGTTCCATCTAAGCCATTACGCTGTTGTTTGCGGTGACAAACTTGTGAATTGCCATGTTTCAAAAATTCTGCGATCATTTTTTAAACTTTCGCGTGATTTGATCCGTCAATAAAATCATAACTTTTAATGGTTTCCTCTCTGGTTTTGTTGGGATCAATTCGTGTATATATACTAAAACAATTATTCCTTTCAATCTCGGTGAATAGTGGCTTTAGGAATATTTACCTCGCCGCTTCGCGCCTCGGCAAATAGTTCGCCACTGTTCACCTCGATTTCAAAGTATAATTGTTAAATGACACTATAACTAGTCGTGTCTTCCTACTCTCTTCCACAGTCAGCTATCTTTGCGCTTGCTACCGTTGATGACGTTTGAAGCCCATCTACATAAAAAAGGGGTTTCAAATCCAAGGCACACCTCCGTTGGCTCACATATTCTCCCAATATAGTTCATTTTATTTATTTTTTTATTTTTTTATTTATTTTTATTTTTTTTTTTTATCCATTGAATGCCTGACTCTGTCTAAACGCTGGAGATATAACAAAATTAAAAAAAAAAAAAAAAAAAAAAAAACAACGAATTGGGAATAACTGAAACAACATGAACTGAGAAACATCATATATCGCAAAATCTAAGTGGGTCAGAAACTTTTGCCGTTGGATACCTAGACTCAGACTTTTTTTTGTTGTTGTCAATTAGGTTCCAGTTTGGAAACAATCAATGTTAGAAGCGCAATGTTGACAAGAATGCCCCTTTAATCAAAGGATGTCTGACGAAGTAGAGGATATAGGGTTTGCAGTGCTGACCACAGAATTTTGTTTTATATTCATAATCAAGACCTTTACGGTTGTCGCCTTTGCAAGAAGTCGCCGTCTACGCAAGCGCAGTACATACCTGGTAAAAAACCAAACTGTGGCTGATATGCTGGTTGGAGCTGTGGCGGGACCTGTGTACCAAAATGGTCTACCAGGACCGCAACTTGGTCTCAGTTGGATAAACTGTTGGAGGGCGATCATTGACAGCTTTTATATAAATTCAGTAGGCAATCTAGCATTAATTTCTTTAGAGCGACTGCACGCCACGGTTTATCCATTTAACCACTGCTTGGTCGGGAAACGTGTTTACTGTAACATTATCTTTTGCAGTTGGTTTGGGTCCTTCATTCTAGCATCTGCATTTGTCATTCTTGAAATAAATGAACCGGTTGCACCTCGAGGTGCATGGGTAAGCTATACTTTCGTTACCCTTTCACTTCTTACAGCAGCATATGTTATCATTTCATCAAAGGCTTTAAGCAAACCTTATGCCCAGCGGTTTAGCTCAGTTATTCTAGGGGAGAGAAAACTTTCCATAACTTTATTAATAGTCACCGCAGCCTCTATAGCTACTCTTCTTCCGTGGGCAATAACAAGTTGTATTTCTCTACGTCTAGGTTACATGAGGATGCAATTAGCATTCACAATTGTTACAACTCTTATACTTGCAATTTATTATCTAAACTCGATCTTGAATCCACTGATTTATGCCATTAAATGGCGACAGTTCAGGAGGGCTTTGAAAGGGCTTTTCTGCAAAAATACTTCATCTACAGGACGGGCCCTACCCATTGACCTTCTAGAAATGTATTGGGCGGTAAACACGACTAAAAAGGACCCAAGGGTTAGGGGCCTCTTTGAAGCCACGTTTTGAAATGAAATTCCAGGGAATTGTTAAATGGGTCTTAGCTTGCAAAGCAGTCTACGATGTCCCGTTTATTGATAGTTTTACTTCCTGCTGTTTTAGTTACAACATTTTTTCTTAGAATTTAGAGATTAACCATAACTGTAAAAAAAAAAATATATATAATTATAATAAAATCTCAAATCTCATTGGACACTATGCGCCATCGCGGGCGCTCACTTGAGTGGAGTATCTTGTGTTCTAATTTAAGAAAAGCTTGAAATGTCACAAAGTTTCGTTACAGTTATGATTAATTGGTAACAGAAAGCTTCGTGTCGTCTTATTTGGTCTGTAATAACGCTGGTGATTAAACAGATCGGACTCTCTCTATACAGTCGTCCGCTGATTTTGTTAATTGATCACTCGTACAATTACAGACCGAAATGGACTCCATTCAGTCCTTACCATTATTTATAGGAAATGTAAGATTCAAGTTGACAACTGAAATAAACGGTCCGCAATAATCCTAATGAATGCAACTGGCAAAGGCTACTAATTTTGTGTAGATATAGTGACCGGTACATGGCCATTAAAGGTAAAGCTTAGTCCCCTGGTGCAAATTGAGGTTATTCATTAGCCTTAAAAAAGATTCTAAATCTGTATTGTATCTCGGTATCACGATCTTGAAACAGCTCTCCAGCAAGGTAGAGAGAATAAGAGAGAAAGATAGCAAACACTTTAATTTACAAAGCTTTAATTCAAAAAACAACTTGTTGCAAGGATGCAAACTGAAGGGTCTATTTGCTGCCCGTGCGAGTATAGATTGATTGTGGTAAGGGCGCCAATTATGACTAATCTGTCGATAAAGTCGAAGTTACACACCTATCTAGCGAAATAAAAGCTGTATATGAAGAATTCCTGTAAAAACTACAAAATAGCAATTGATCACTTGTGAATGTTGGACGTTTTCTCCTGCTCTCCTTTCCTGACGGACACTCTTGTAAAAGGACACAGTCAGGGAGAGCGGCACTTCTGTTAACATATCCATAATGACGATTATTATCAGACCTTTCCTTTAGAATATCTTAACATTGCCAAGAAAAGAAATGATAATATACTTTGTAGACTTACAGCTATGCAATCAATAGAAACATTAAGGACAAAGAAAAAATTGACTACCTCCTCACATTTTCACTAAATAACTAGGGGCTCATGCCCTAAATGACTTGAGATTTCACGAGAATGACAACTTCTGGGATGTCTGCCAAAACTGCCATTGTTGCCACCTTGCACTTAGACCCGAAATTACCATCTTTCAACGCCCACTTCTATGACCTTCTGCTGGTACAGCTTCAAGAGTTAACGAAATTATTTTCTGTACGTCGTTGACGCGTTTTATTTGTTTGTTTGTTTGTTTATTCATTTTTTTAACCTTCACTTGATGCAAAGGACGATGCCTTTGGACAACTCTTGATAAAATATGCCAGATCTTAACTAAGAAAACTGACCTTTGAAATTTTGATAAGGGATCCTGTAAGTCCAAAGCAGAACTTCCTATGCAAATCGATAGTGCTAAACGAATATCAAAAAATTGTCGTTTTTTCGCCATTAATCTTACACTACTAGGGAATGTATCGACATTTTTTGAGTGTAAATACCAAGGGCAGATTTAGGGGTGGACCCAGGGCGCCCCGCTCTCCGATTTTGTGGTTTATTAAATATTTCACCATTACATGTACAATAAGGAATCCAGGCATTTGCTAGACTTAAGCGTCCAGAATGCACTGGATTGCATCTCAGAGAACTTCAATCACAAATATTTTCTAGGAGGAGCATGCGCCCAAAACTCCCCAGAAAAGTGCGCCGTTCGCAGTCCTGATTGGCGCTATCACGCCCATATTGCCACTGTATAATGTCTCTAGGCCCCCTCTATCACAAAAATCCTCCGTCCGTCCCTGAATACAAAGTGACCAAAAGTACAGAGTTGCTGCCCTTTTAGAAGAAAAACTGAAAATTATTGGCGAAATAGCCTTACAATAATTATTATAACATACCGCGCGTGCTTGCCCTGTATAAGTTCTATTGAGCCGCTATGAACAAAATCTTTATTTACGCACGCCCGTGCGTAAATAAGATGATGTGTTCAGCTGTGTTTTTCGTCCCTTTTCCTAAGTACCCAAAAATCGACAGCAATGATAAAAAACTTTCTAGACTTCTTTTGGAATTTACCTTCCTTCTAGCCACTCAAAGCAACAGCAAAAGCGGTGAAGATGTTTGGCAAATAATAGAACCTGAATGATTCGTTGAAAAGTCTGCCGTAAAGACTGACATTTAATTGGAAAAAAAGTACAAATTGGTCTGTGTCGGAAAATATCCAATTTGCATAAAGTGTCCTCAGTTTTAAACGTTTCTTTTATATCCTACAAAACAAGTTAATTATAAAGTAAGCTCAACAGCAAAAAATTATACAGTTTAGTTATCGCCGAACAATCCGACTGAAGCAGGAAAATTTCTCTTACAATAACAAGACAAATTACACAAGAGACATAAATTTATTACTCACAAAAACAACTACTGCCAGGTCTTCTCAAGAAGCCGTAATGACCAGCCATTGTTCGTAAATGAATATAAGTTAACGCAGAATGACAGTCGTCTTCGCTGAAAAACAAGCAAATCCAAACCATACTCCACGATCTTCTTACGAACATGTGAGTATTTTCACTTTAGGTGGACTTTAGACTCTTTTAGCTTTGTTTCTTTATAGTTTTCATTGATCGTTAACGAATAAATAACCAAATTTTCTTTCTCAGTTTTACAGAAAGAATTTCCATTCAAACTTGACCATTGTGGCATGTTTTTAATCAGCCAATAGAAGCGTTTGTTATTGTGTCGCGCGTTACGAGAATTTTGTAGTTAATCGAAAAGCAAGCATTTTTGGCAGCTATGCTATAAAAGAATTTGTTCATGCTAAGCGTGCGTTTATCGAGTTATGGATGCACTTGGGAAGTTTGGAGAGCACTCAAGAAGCTAGAGTTGCACTCGGCTATCGCCTCATGCAACTCTTACGCATCTTTCGTGCTCTCCAAACTTCCCGCGTGCATCCATAACTCGATATACGCACGCTAAGCATGAACAAATTCTTAATTTGAAATTCAATTAGTTTCATCGAGTTTAACCAGACGTCCATACAGAATGATGGATCCACGTTGCTTGGTAGACCATTCAATCTTCTGGTTGCTAAATTTAGGGTCAATCTCAGAGGTAGCAGCAATCGTCTGTGGTCCAACCTGAGATCTATCAGGCAAGTATCTTGCCTAGTCCCTAGGCCTCATTTTTCCTCGGAGCCAAAGCGTTTCGGGTCACGTGGTTCATGCGAAAATGTAAGGCCTAGACAAAAATCCTCAAAAGTGAGACAAAAGTGAGACAGGTCAATGGCGATGGTAAACAAGACCAGTCTTTCGAATTTCAAAGTTAAAAATACATCGTTAAAACACACAGATGGGAAAGGAATCTTCAAAAGAATCCTTAGTTTTCTTCAAGTTGACAAAAAAAGGCTTTTCCGGCTTTATAAAATTATCACGGCCGATCGGAGCGCTTTAATTTGCTTGTTTTGAAACGCCACCAAGTAGCGAAGTTTTTGAAGAATTTTCAGGTATATTTTGTACTCTATAGTCAAGAAAATTACGCATTTGTGAATATTTTATCTTTAACGTTTTATACATTTTGAGATCGGCTTGAGCGCCCTGATTTGAGATTTGTGTTGAATAATTTTTACTATGTGCTCAGCCGATTTTACTTGAGTGAACGGATCGACGAGCCAAATTGGTGTCACGCGAATTGCATTGAAGGATTAATTTATGGGCCTTTGAATAAAAATTTTCGGGAAATAATTTTTCTGTCTATTGTTGTGTGTTCTTTCATTGATTAACATTTGCTCAAAACACGATCCTGAGACAACGCATGCAAGTTGAATTTAATGCTTCTCACATTTATAATACACGCATCACATTTTTTTTTTTTTTTTACCGACTGTGTGTAGGACTGACAAAAGCTGAGTTACATTCTGTGAATGTCGGCGAATTTTATAGGATTTTTACTTTTAGATTCAGTTTCTGGGCACTTTTTGATACGCAGCTAATGAATTTTATTTGAAAGTATGGTTTTTCTAATTATTCAAGATTTGAGGTCTAAGTTTACAACATACGGGTCAATATTGTGTTTACTTTGAAAATTCGCGAGCGGCAAACTCCGATAGCTCAGTTGGAATGATGAGATTGAAGGAGCAGTATACAACTTCATAGGACTATGAATAACATTCTGATGACTTTTCAAAGCCGGTCGGCAAAAGTCGATCCTATAAACATCCACAAGAGTGGTTAATAACCAAAATCTCCTGCTGCCTGCTTGCTTGCTGCTCACAACATTAACGTCATCTTTCAATTTTTTTCAAATTTCAAAAGGTAGCGCACGCATGCGCATTCTGTTTTTGTCTAGGCGTTTCCCGCCCGTTCGCCTCGGATACGTCACCGAAAAGAATTGACCGAGAGGCACTGGGAAACGCCGTACAGGGACTAGGCAAGGTAGATACACAGTTGAAGAACGGTTTTGGCGTTCAACTTCTTTTTCGTCAGAGGGTTCTCAAAACTACAGAATTACAAGAACAATACAAAAAATATGTTACTACATCAAGGACGTGGTATATTTGATTTGAGTCTCCAAATTGTTCTTATAGTGTATTGGTTTGAAATCAAGACCGGTTGCTACTCTAATTATATGATCAAGATTTTGTAACGATTCTACTTCCAAGGCCATCATAGGGAGTCTCCAACCTCCCCCCCCCCCGCCCTTCCCCCACCGGGGTTGCATTTCCTATTGACTTTTCCCAGTTGATACTTATTGCCTTCAGACAGGCCCTTTAAATGCTACAAAACATACTAAGCGATATTATTTATTTATTTATTTATTTATGCGCAAACAGTTTTTATTTAAGCCTTATTCTTTTTTGGCATAGATCAAAATACTAAGAACAAAAGAAAATTGAAAGTAAATGTAGGATAAATTCAAACCACACTATTTCCTTTTTGTTGTTGTTATTATACATGTAGCTATAAGCCATGCTCTCCAATACACCTCTCAATGGCTCATTTACCTTCCACCTTTTTTTGAGTTTGCATACTAATGCCAAAGACCAATAAAACAAGTCAAACAACTGCCATCTGGCGGCACAAGACCTGTAACTAATAAAAACAGAAAATGGAAGGTTTATTACTACATTTAATACTATTCTAAATGATCTGTCGGCGCAATTACCACCAACTTTTAATGACCTCATCCAAACGCCATCTAATGTTTACCAACCGATTCAACCTATTCCTTCTCCTTTATGCCGGCAGAGTATTGCAAGACTGTTTGAAGTGTGATCATTCGCACCTTTCTGATCTGAAGTGGAGAAAAAGGTAGAAGAATGACTATTAGTAAGTTTAAGTTACTCGCTTTCTCTCTTTTATCTCATTCAAATGAAAATGCGGCTGTTATTTTTTATTTTATTTTTTTTTTTTTTCATTGCAAGAGAGTATTCTTAAAAAAGGAGGCTGGCTATGATATTATGGGCGCAAATTTCAATTCCGCCTAAATGTTTTCTTTCAAACAAGGTAAAGGGAGAATCAAATCATGTGCATGCGGTGGTTCGCGTCTTGATAAGGGAATCGGAATCATAGTTATTGTGCTCAGTGACGTCAGTAGAGAAAGTGAGGCTAATCTACACTACTATACCATATAGCTTACAATGTACCGACACGAAAAAATTTATACTCCGGGGTCGATGGTACGAACAACTGTTTCATGTTCACACTGCCTCTAAGAGGCTGGCACAGAAGCCTGTCCGCAACACAACTATCTATTTTCGAAATCGGCGTGTACCGCCACAACTTTAATGAAAAATCGCACTTTGCAGTAAATTTGAAATTTGTAAAACAGTTTCGCACATTGTATAAAAAATGGCGCCATATTGTAACAATTCCCTTTTCTTTGAAATAAACGTTTTGAGTGTTTCAACTCAGCTTGGATACCAATATATTATGCTACCCTTAAAATTAAAGGTGATGTCGTCATCAAGCAGGTAACTTACGAAAAATGCTTATATCTCAGCTCATTTGTCATGGACTTACTTAAATTAAGGTTTGTTGGTTTTGTGACTTACGAAGTTCGGTTACGCCTCGTTTTGTAAAAAGCGGTTTGCATAGAGTGTATGAAAATCACTAAAAACGTCTCGGGTACATGATAAGACATGTGATTTGAAACCCAGCAAAACTCCGTTCTTCTGACTCAATATACTATATATTAGATGTGTCCGGATGCATTAAAATACCTTTTTTGAACTGTCCCCATAGGGTTTTTTTCCGTCATAAATATAACATCAAGAAAGCTTCTATTGGTCGTTTCCACGTTTGCTGTACGTTGGTGATATATTCTTGATGCATCGATTGCTGGTTGAAGGTACAATATCGTTGGCTGTTCTAGCATTTACTTAGTTCACTAATGGCTTTTACATAGATAAAACGTTCTTTCGATTAGGAGGGTATACTGAAGATTGATCGCCAAGGGTTTGAAAGACATGATAAATATTACCAGGCAAGTCAAGATTAAAGTATCATCATGGCTTTTTTTAAATAATCTATTATAAATACAGAAAAAAAGTACGTCTAAATATCGGAATTGAACAAAAAAAAGTAGAAATCGGCAGTCTCTTAATAATGACAGAAAAAAATATTTTCTAGACCCAAATCTCGCACTGAGAAAACATTTTTTAAAGGTTCTTGCAAATTTGATTTTATAAAAGAACTGTCCGTTATAATTAGCAACATTTCGTGCAAAAAACAATCCAACTTGTTATTGCACTTGTGGCTCGGCGCAGTTATTCAAAACTGAATAACTCTCTTGCTATAAACAAAGATTTGGAAAAATTGCCGGGGTGAGCACAGTTGTATTAGATAAAGATGAAAACTTGTTATGATAAGAGTTTCAATGACATCGCAGTTGTCATAGCAACGGGCACTGAGAACTGTCATGAGCTTTTTCCAACAATAGCAGCCTCGATGTTCGTGAGATTTAAGGTAAATCTTTAAGAGTGTTATGGAGATATTTTGGGATGAAGTTTTTATGATGAGAAATACAGTAAAAATGGATAATCTTGCAGTTTGGCCGTTATCTGCAGAAAATAAAGCGCTTTTGACATGCAATTTGACCTCATAGTAGTTACAATCTCTTTAATAAAAATGTGTGTGAAAGATCGTAGAGATAGGTCCAGTCGATTGCTAGAAAGATGGATTTAATTATTATGTATCGAAGCGCTCTTGCTAGCGGTTTGTTAAAATTTCGGTCTACTTTGACAAATTAGCAAATAATTTTTAAACCGCTAGATGGAATTTTTTGAAAAAATTGAAATTCTTGCTGATGAAATGTCCTTTTAGGAGACGTTTGAGTCTCAATATTATTGATATATTGTAAGGCAGTAAAATAAGGGCTACGATTCGTTTTTTTATCGGAAGTTTCCTGTTTACAAGTGGAAGCCTCTTATTATTCAAGGGTATTGTCTCCAAGTTTAATTTTTACGTGAACAGCAGTTACTAACAATGCATTTAAAAAATGAAAAAATGCTAGCTATTGTTGTGCACGAAAATATGAAACTTGGAGACAATACACTGAATAATGAGGGGCTCTCAGTTGTAAAAACAAAATTTCTGACAAAATATATGGGGGAATTGTAGCCCTTATTTTACTGCCTTACAATATTTCAATAATCTTGAAACTAAAATGTCATATAAAAGGACGGTTAATCTCAAGAATGGTTATGAATAACTATATTGAGCCACCTTAAGGACAGGGAACATGTTTGTCAAGAACATTAGGGAAATAACACTTTCTCTAACTGTCCAATCGGACTCTTTTTTTTTTCAGATTATCAGCAATCATTTTGAACTTGAAAATGTCGTGAAGATGACACCGAAACGTCGTTCGTTCTTACCCGCGTTATTTTTTACTTGTTTCTGTATAACTAGACCTTTGCTTAAGGTGATTCCTTAGTAAAAGAACCTAACATAGATTGTAGATGAAACTTGGTACACTGATGTAACAAGTCAAGAAGATGATAAAAAGGTAATATAAAGTGGGGGTCACCGTGCTCGTTTTGACGTCACAATGCTGACAAATACGGCTATTTTGGACCCTTTAACAAAAACCGCGCGCAGCCCAAAACTAGACAAAAAGGAAAGATTTTTTCAATGATGCATGTGGTATCGCACAGAATTTGACTTTAATGTATTGTTTATCCACTTACGTACCAGAAAAATGCCTTTTAATGCCCTTGTTTTTACTTTACGCTCAAAAGTAGAATAAAATTGGACACGCGCTATTCGACACGTGATAGCTCAATCCGTACAATTTAGTAAAATTGCTAGAAAACTGAACATAGATTTGTGCCAATTTTTTAGTCATCGAAAGGAAGCACTGTCCTTATTAAAATCATGAAATAAAAAATGGGGGTCACCGTTCTCGTTTTTACGGTAGAGCTGCAGAAAGTGCGCACCAAATGCATTTTCCGTGATTTTTGAGAGAGGACTGGGGCAAGTTTCAAAATAGAATGTATGCGAAAGGGAGAAGAAAGTATTAAAAATCCGTTTTTACAGAATTTACATCGAGATATCACATTTAGGACACAATGTGATAAAGAAAGCGTTTAAATGAAAATCAAAGTGAATAAGCACAAATTAAACATCCACTATCGAGGTTCTCCGTGAGGAAGTCGAACTCAGCAACACGCGTACTGCTTACGTTATGCACATTCCCACCACATTGAGTCTCACCTCGGCAAGAAACAACCGCAAGCAAAATTTGCAATATCGTTTCTCTTAGGTCAATTTCATTTTAACAATGTTACTTCACATGCTCTTTTTTACGGAGGCCATCTTGTTATGCGCAGTAAGAGATGCGCAGTGCAAAACCAGGGAATCACCTTAATAGATACTTTATTTCTGTACTTATTCTATAATAATTCCTTATTATTATTTTTCTTATTCCAGATCCTATTTAAATAGAAAGGAAAACAGTACTGAAATAATTGTTTTAAGGATATCTATTACAGGGACAATGGACATCTGGCTTGCAGTGTGCATTACTCAGTTTATCATGGTGTTTATAATCAACGCCTTCACTCTCGTCGTATTTGCAAGGAGCCGCCATCTACGCAGGCGCAACACGTACTTGATAATGAACCTAACTGTGGCTGATTTACTGATAGCAGCCGTTTCAGGACCTGAAACGATTCTGTTTTTTATACCAAACAAAAGACCGAAAAAAGGCTTCGGGGTTTTATATTTAATAATCTCTGACATGTGTTGGATAGCTTCACTGGGTAACCTAGTTTTAATTTCTTTAGAGCGGTTGCACGCAACACTGTACCCATTTAGGCATTGCTTAGTTGGGAAAAGCATTTACTATAAGATTATCATTTTTAGTTGGTTCGGAGCTTTGACTCTAGCATGTGGTCTACAAATCAGTCGCCTGAATGATGTACCCCTCGCAGATGGATACCCCTGGGTAATTTATATTTGTCTTACCCTTGCAGTACTAATAACATCTTATGTTATAATTATGTCAAAATTT